>NW_013666628.1:3726-22827 GCF_000517525.1 Limulus polyphemus | reverse complement strand
CCGATGATATCTCTTAGTGAACGACATCATTTGTTTCTTTCAGTTCTTCATCTCCATTCTCAGGTCAACCAAGAAAACAAGGGTTCGATAACAACTACAATTATTTTCAAAATAGAAGATGCTGAACTATAATCCCTAGTTCCATTTATTAAAGTTATATAACTCATTAGCAAGTAAGTTGTAAGTTTTGATATCACATCATATTTTACGCAACGCGCACAAATAAAATCAAATTCTAGAGGTATCTCATGTAGCTGAAGAAAGATAGAATTGTATCAGAAATGAAATAAGACTCGTGTGTTCCCATGCTGAAATTATGTGATAGGAACATCTCTAAATATCTATCCAGTATTAGAGTTACAAATTAATTAGATTTACAAAAACATATTTATTCGATTCGTTTTCTTTAATTGGAAGTTATAAATTCTTTTTTATAAAGGACACAAACTTCGTGAACTTTATACACATTGGTTTTTCGATTCAAACCATTGATAAAGATCGGTGACCTCTTATTTTACCAAGAAGTATCTGATATTTCATCTGAGGAGAAGAAAAAAAATGAATTTTGCTGAATTATAATCTACTTCAAAGTGTTGAAAATCCCCAACTGATGCTGTTTTCAGCTTTACTAACATATCATTACGTGTAGAGAAATGCTGGAAGAATTCGCAATTTTTATTGAAGCATGTTCTTTTATATCAGTAGATACCCTGCTTAATAAAGTTATTAGTTTATTTTCTATATAATGAAAGTTTGTTCTGTAAACTTTTATGGGTGGTCACTTGATGCAGAGTATTAAGTGCTATGTTATCAGGAAATCTACAGTTTAGTTCTTTAAGTTTTAAAATGATTTTAATCCACATATTTCTTGATGTAGTAAATTATAGCTACTTACGGTAATATAACTACAATATATTAGTCTTCCACCAACTAACTTTAAATACTGCAAAAATAAGGCGTACAACTTCGACATGCCAGTGAACGTTAATTACTCATGTTAATCACGTATTGGATTACTGATGTCAGTTTCTCAAATGAAATAAAAATTCTACACACACGAATATAACCAAATTGTGGAAGTATCTCATGCAACTGATGAAAGATAAACTTGTATCGGAACGTGTTCATAATGAAATATGAATCTGGGGTTTCCACGCTGTAATTATGTGATAAGAGATTTTGCCTAATCCCAAGTACATAAAAATTACTTTGTCTAAGTCTAATAGTATTAAGTGTTTTCAGTACGGTTGTACTTAATAGTAGGAATCGAGAAGAATTCCAAATAATTCACGCGCTGAAAAATCACCCTATCGAATTCCTAAGCAAACAACCGACCATTCAAAATATTGGTTACGGGGCTAGCGCCTAGACAGCTCGGACTATCCCTATAAAATTTCTCCAGCTTACTTGAATATTTTGTGTGTATCTGCTTTTGATATTCCAATAAAATCGATATATATATAGGTATATATATTTTTAGTTGCGTCATCATGCCAGTTTAATTCACGTCCTCATGCCTGTCTTTTCTTTTATTCCGAACATTATGCTTTTGTTTTTCATTTTTGTAATCATGTCACCATTTTAAATTATTTATTTTGATACAAGCATGAGGTTGAACTCTTGTGTCAATTTTTTTTAACTCTGTATCTTTTCATTTCTGATGTTGTTACACATTAACATTTGACACCAACCATTTTTAACAGATGTTAGGTTCAAACTACGTGATGATTCTGCTAGTCATGCATGGTCAATTTCGGTCTCGAGAATAGGTGAAAGTCATAAAGGCTTTCGTAACACACTATATCTTAAGTATGTTAGTATCCAACAGTATGGATTGATAAGAATTCCAAATAATTCTCGCGCCGAAAAAACCACCCTATCAAATTCCTAAGCAAAAAAACGACCATTCAAAGTATTGGTTACGATAAATTATGCACGTAGATACTAATAATACTCTAAAAACGTTGCTAACATTATTACCGGTACAACAATTTAAAAATTTCTAAAACATTAACATTTTGTCTTCTATCTACCTGCCTGATCACGTCAGCGGGGCTAGCGCCTAGACGACTCGGACTATCCTACAAGACTTTCCAGTTTACTTGACTGGTCTGTATGCATCCGCTTTGATATTGCGATAAAATCCATATATATATATATACAGGTATGATATAAATGGTAAACATATTATGCACGTACTTAAATATCTTTTCAACTTAACTGATAGCACTACATATCGATGGATAGACGCGCGACAGTTTCTAAAGGTAAGTTATATACTTTATACAAGTATAATATTAAAAGTAAACAAACGAGAGTATTAAATAATTATGGATTTTAAAATGAAGTACGGATCCTGCTATAAAAAGTAATGAAACAAGAATTAAACCACAATCACAAATTTGTAAAATTTAATCCTTACTTTGGCAGCCTTATGCACTTATCTGTAGGCTAAAGTAAGGATTAAATTTTATAAATTTGTGATTATGGTTTTAATTCTTGTAAAAGTTATAGCTATTAGGGATACGGATAAACCGAAACGCTATAGATGTTGTGTGCATTCCATGGACATATAAAAATCGAACAAGCAGATAGGAAAAAAAAAAATTTAATGGTAAATAGGGATCGTTGGTTATTTGTAGAATTGCTATAAGAAGTATCCAAAACAAAATAAATACTGCAACAAAAATACTGCAATACACAAACAGAGTAAAAATTAGTTGGATACTAGTTGCATTGTGATCCATATGATTAAATGAAGCAGTCTAAATTTGCCAACCAAAGTAAGGATTGAAAATAGTTTTAACATTTATCCATCTAGTATCACTTTACTTGTTTGTGCACTTTTTAGTGCAGCATTTATATTGTTTTGGGTATTTCTTATAGCAATTCTACGATTAACCAACACCTACTCTTCATTAAAAATTTTATATTTTCCTATTTATTTGTATTTAAAACCATACTTTATTAGGTTTTGATAAAACACATTTATTCGTTTTTTCTTTAAATTAGAAGTTATAAATCGGGTGTCTTATTCTTTATTAAAAAGGACATTCAGTCAGTTTTTTCAAGCTTCTTTGTTGTAAAGCACAAAGCAAAACAATGGATTATCTGTGCTGTGCCCACCACGAGAATCGAAACTCGATTTTTAGGGGTTTGAGCCCACAGACTTACCACTTAGCCACTGGGGGGCGTCAGTTTTATGAGCATATACACTTGGATTTGCGATGCAAGCTATTGTTTTAGATTAATGACTTCTTATTTCACCAATAATCTTTTAATTTTTCATCCGACTATAGCTCATTCTATAGAATCCTTGCTTGAGCTATAATTTTGTATTGTATACATCTTTCATGTTTACCGGATCTTCTTCTTTTTGTGACTCAATAGTATGATTAATTATTTCCCATATTTAAAATGTGTACAACATCAAAAAATATATCTATCAATATGGTGTCACCATATTTATCATAGAATATTTCTCCATAAATTCCATTAATAAAACGAATTGCATATTCTGGGAGTACAGTAATGAGCATTTAGTAATTATACGTGTTGTTTTCATATGCAGATTTAACATTTTTCCTTGTTTGTTAAAAGAGAGGATTATCTTTGTATATCTATTCTATAAAGTCATGATTATTCTTGACTTATTATTCATTTATTAGATGGAAAATATTTTTCCTACAAATTGAACCTCTGAATGATATGGATAAAGTTCTTGAAATTTTTGATGAAAAACTGTGTATGCATAAAGCTAATAATTTTAGGTCTATACACACTCTTATTAGTTTGCACGTAAATTAAAACCATGACTTTTAGCATAATAAAATCACAGAATTCGTCAAATGCAATTCTAGAATCATTACAGTCCATCAACCCATGGACCATATTGGCTAACATGATTAACCCGAAATTTAGAAAAATTCCGACTGTGCCAGTGTTTAAATATACCCCCCAAGGTATTTCAAAACCATTGATACCTGAAGTCTAAAGTGATACAATTGCGTGTAATAACGTTGTTTTGTCATAATGTACTCAAAAGTACAAAACTGCAAAAACTTCACTTATGTCATATTAAACAGGTCTATGTAATGCACATAAATAAGTTTTAGAAAGTTTTATCACTATTCCCATACATATCAAATGATTTTGCATATTTCCCATCTTGTTGTTACCAATTATGCGCTCAATGTTAATATTTTATATTGTGATGTTGCTATAAAAGAGTTTCATATGAAAAACACCAGTGCACGTATATGATTTTTTACTGCTGCTGGTTATGCACATGAACACAAATACTAAAAATATTCGTAATTATGTTCCAACACACCATTATGCACCTATGCTAGTGGAAGAAAAACCGTTGGCTTCCTGAATGACTAATGCATGGGCAATGAATACTGAACAAGTAAGTACTGCATTGATTGTACTGACTTGCCACCTTTGGTGGTAAAGTTATATTATGTATGTTATGGGTGGATAAACAAGGATGATATAAATATTTATTAACATGATATATGATTGATATTATAATAGATGCATTAACATGACTTCAAAAATGCTACATGATTGTGAAAAGGCAAAGGGTCTATGATGCAGCAGTAGATCTGTTCATTTTCATTAGTTATAAAAATAGATATTTTTTCCAGGGAAATATAACTGTTATGATTGTAATTCCATTGAAAGTAAAAGTTTCAAAAAAAAGAAGCAAAGATTTGGTCTTGATTTTACATAATGCTTCTTTTGACTAAAGAAGACGAGCGTAGCACTGTGGAATGTAACCATTAGAAGAATTAAGATATTTTTTGGAAAAGTTGAAGCAAAAAAGGGATGCTGATGATTGTGAGCCTCATGATGGTATCAAGCCACTTACTGATGAAGATGAAGAAAAACTATCACGAAAACCATCAGCAGTGCATCTGATATGGCACCAAAGTCATTATTCATCATTTACTAACCTAGAACGTCTTCAAAGGATAACAGACGACTCCACAGCCAAGGAATGTAAACCAATAAAAGTACATATAGAGAGAATCATTTGACTGGAAGTCCCTGTGTATGTTTTGTGGAAAATAATCTCATAAGAACGATACGAAGCTGATCAACGTTTCATCTTGAGGAACATATGAGAAAAACTGAAAAAAAATGCTGCCCTAGCATGGCTCAATGATAAGCATCTCTCTGTGCAAGGATTGCCTCCACCTGAAGGAAAGACACTACTTGTCATTGATTTCACAATGCATCTATGAATGGTTTGCACCGACACAAGCGAATGTCAGACATTTGTAGAATGTTTTGATAAGTTACTAGGCATTGTTCTAAGCCAATCTGTCCCATACATGGCAAGAGTGGGAAACAATTATCACAACGAGTACTCCATCAGGGCTGAAGAAGGGTTAAAACATGGAAATGTACAAATGCAGAAATGAGAAAAACGATATCCAGCAATATCAAAACAAAGGCCAATATTGCAAATTTTCTATTGGAGGACAGGTTGATGCAATCCTCTGAAAAACTTAAAGATGATCAACAAATATATCTTGCCAGGGGGCTTCAAGGATCCGAAAATGGTGAAAGTTGTGATAAAAGGGTTAGTAAAATATGTGACTGAGATGGAGTCTGATCAAGAAGAAGCAGATTTTCGGATGCTTCTTCATGTATTAAATGCAATGTGGTTTGGAGTATTGATACATATGTGACTGCTCTTTGTCCAAGATATTGCACAATCCTTGGCATTGATGAGATATACCTCAAAGCAGGAGTAAAATGAAAAAGACCATATATCCCAATGCATCAAGATGCTCTTGACTTGGACCATGGCATCTCTAAGAATTTTCCAATGCTACATGCTCTTAGTAGTGCAATATAGTCCTAACCTTCTTCATGAAATCAAGATTTTACATGCTCACCCAACTTGTATTTCAGATGAAACTATAGCTTTCTAGACAAAAAATTATTTGTCTCATGTATGGACAAGAAGATGAGCAGCCTGAAAGCTCTGAGACATGAAATATTTACAAACAAGAAATTTGAAAGGGATAAGGTACCACCTACATCTGATGCATTCATGTGCCATTTGAAATGAGTTAACTACCGATGCTTTACTTGAATGCATGCAGCAGAACAGTACCTGCAACTTCTTAGGCCAGATGATAATGGGTAGAAGGTAGAGAATGGGGATCTGATTCCAGAATATATTACGAATTTTCCAGCACCAGATGTTGTCCTAACCTTTTTTAACATAAATGTAAAGCTAACTGTGCAATGCAATGATCTAAGTATCGTCATGAAGAGTTGTTTTCGCATGTGCTTGTAACTGTGACATTGATATATACCATGCCTGATGAATCATCAGATGAAGCAGATGATACTGATTAAAAAATGTGGCATTAAGACATTCATTGGTATGAAAAGAAACATTAGTTGGGATATTCAAAAGTAAATAATAATGGATGATGTAAATTACCATGACTTTGTGTTGTGGGATTGCTATGACAGTGCTCTTAGGGCTAGTTGTTGGAGTTTCGACTATACCGCCAATTACATCAAATTTATTTAGTTGAGGATTGCAGTGGCGAGTGAAGCTCACAAGTCGCTAACTCGAGGTGATTTACAGTTAGATTAAAGAAACTGATCCTGAGACTGATATATAACACAATACATTAAGTTTATTCCAGTTTTCTAACATGAAATACATATAAACCTTGTAATCATTTAATATTTCTTAATAGGCTTCTTCCAGGTTAAACAACATTGCTATTTGTAATCTTATCTTCTCATATTCTTCTGTTATAATTTTTATTCAATAATACATTAATTGACTAGGAGAGAAAACAGTTCATTACTTACAATAGAGTTGGCCTGGTAAGGCGTTGGAAACTGGCTACCTTCACGTTCATGGTTTTTAACGAATTCTGGACTAACATTAGTTCAAGAGGGAACCTGGAGATCTCCGATTTTTAGCTCCAGAAATGAATGTTTAAACCATATTTTCTTTGTATTCTTTCAACTTTCCAAATAGTATTCCTAACTACCTGCAAGTAGTCCTGATACTTTATTGGCTAATTTCTGCAATTCATTGGGCTTTTACAAAACAAGAACCAAAACTTTCATGTAACTGTTTGCTATTAAGGTGAGTGCTCTGGTTGCCTTTTTACTTGTACTACTACACTGGTCTGGAGTAACATATTTCCTATCAAAGCACTGATTTTAGATGCTATCATAAACTTTTTAGTAGCCTTTACAGTGCTCATAACTCAGCGTCAGTAACTTATCACTGTTAAAATTGTGACTAGCGTTTTCCTCAATATCCTCACTGTAGCTTAATTTTTTATAGCTCTTAACTCGTGATTCTCAATACTAACTAACCAGTTAACTATGCTTCGCCTAGTTCTTGACCTAATTTCGTAATACAGACATTCTTACTTACCCCATTTCTTCATGTATGTGTATCGCATTCAGAATACTTAAATCTCTGTAGCTTCTTTCTTAACTCCTGAACACCAAAAATACTGAAGCAGTTGTAAAATTACCTCAAAAATATCCAATTACTTCACTTCTTTCTCCTTAACATAAATTTTGGTACTTGTAAACAAAATTTACCAGTCAACTCAATTGTTTCCATCTCTCTCTTCATCAATCAATGTTTACATCACTACTAAATTGCCTATTACTTTTTCATAATCAATATATCTTATACAATATCCATGATTAACATCCACCAAAAGGTATACATATTATTTATTAATATACTAAACATTAGATTATAAGGATTACTTTCATATGATATATATAAACTTCAACTAACTTAATAATTGATTAATAATTGGTTAATATATATATATGTATATACTATTAACTATCAGTACATAAAATAGATCCACAACAATTTAACTATACATCATAAGCTTTTTCTTCTCAAAACTCTGTCTAAAAGTATCCTCGAAAGTGACGGAAGATCAGCTCCTCATTGTTCAGAATCCACTCATATAATGCACATACTTTACACTTTGTGCAATATGTGTGTGGATGTCGATGGTATGCACAATGAATCTTATCTAGAAAACTTAACTATCTATATGGAATGCATCCATAGTCCTCCAGGTTCACACAATGGAGGCCAGTCCATTGGCTTAGTATACTCGCCTTCTCCTTACTTTTGACATAAATCCTTGAATAATTCTAATTCAACTGTTGACACAGCATAATTAATTCATGGAATGTGTGCTCTCCATCCAACCATTGGAGTCCATGTAGGTAGGTAGTGCACCAATTAACTTTCCCTTCAATCTTCCTCACTTAAGGTCTCTTCTGCATATGGGGGATGAAACCAACAATTTTCCATCCACCCGGTGTAAGAATTGGTTACAGCTACTTCTTCGGTTATATAGTTTCCACCAACCTCAAAACCTTCTACTTCAACAATAGCTGACTTCATTCTTTTCTTCAACAAGGTTGGCCTATAACCACAGTATACAGTTACTAACTAGTTTCTTCCAACACTGTCACACTATCACACAGTTTTGTTTCATCAGCTTCGTCACGCACTTAACTCGAGCACTTCTTTCTAGATACAGTCACGTTGTCATTGGTAGGTGGTTGATAGGTCATCTCTGTCTATTGCTGCACTAACAGTTCGTTTCTCAAGTTTTTGTTGTCGGCTACAATTTTGTTTTTTTTCGAACTTTTACTATACCTATTAACTGTATGATTTAATGATAAAATAATTAACCTCACCAATTGGTTAGACCAATTCAGTTTTGTGACCAACTATACAATCAGCTTATGTCTTGTTTAGATGGGGCCTAACCCTTCAATTCCACTACTTCAGTAGCCTCTGAATAAGACAATCTTTCTTTTCTGGCTTTGTTCTTATATTCTTTTAGCTTTACCCAGCCCATGTAATGTTAATAACTTTATCCATGCCAGTTTGTCTCATTTAATATATAACATTATACTTACCAGTACTACTACTAAGCATTAGGTTACCAACACTGAATTAGATATTTTCCAATTATCTAACCTCAGTCTTTCTGCTGTAGCTCGTAAACAATCTACATACTGTTGAAATTCCTTAATACTTACTCTGACTTTATAAAAGGTAAACGTCTAGTTTCTTGTAATATGTCTGTTAATTCCTTAATGTCTGCTTCTACATTTAAACTCTGAATTGATTGTGATTCTTTCTTAGTTAATAGTTCCTATAATTCTGGGATCTTTATATTTAATTGAGCTCCTATGTATTTAGTTTCACTTCTAAAACTGGAGGGCAAGATAATACCTTGACCATGAGCTAAAGAATTGCTAGCTAAATTTAGGTAGCCACTATCTCTTTAACTACTTTAGTGTGAAAATCAAATTGATGTACATTTCATTTTGGACATACTACTGATAAAGTAAGCTGATTCTTAACGTTAAACAGCCAAGTTCCTGGAGTCCTGGTCTTATAGAAATAGAGTGATTTAGGAAAAAAATATTATTTTCGCACATAACTCAGATATTCTGTTTTGAATTCCTGCAAATATAACATACTTACAAGTTACAGTAGGTACTGAATAAATTCCTGAATTAGGACCACATACTATTATAGGTCCTTCTATACATCTTAACATATCTTCCTCTGTCATTTATAGATATGTATGCTGATAAGTTGAAACAGTAATATACGGTTTTTTATTTTCTGTTGTTAGAACTAACGAATGGTTTAAACTTAATGGTAAAGGTATGATTCTATAAAGTTTAAATATTCTATCTGTTGCTTCTAAGGGTATCTCTATAAACATCCTTAAAGTGTCCCTGATTGCAGCTGTCTTTACATCAGCCCATGTATAATACATGTAAATCTGATCACTATGAGTAGGGATCACAAATTGTAAATGTGGAGAAATTTCCTTTCAATTTCATCTAATACTATTTCTAACTTACTGAGGGGTAGAAAGTATGAACTCAACTTTCTATCTGCAGCTACATACAATGCTTGTACTAGCTTAGCTAACTCTGTTCTGCTACTTCCTACAGTAAAAGATAGCTGTTGTAGATTATTCTGAATCCTAGTGTTAAAAACTAACATTTCAATTCCTGCTTTATGTAACTCAGTTTGCCTGATTCTAGTGTGTATCAATGCATTAGTAATGTTCACTAAGGCCTTAGATACTTTCCTAATCTCTTGGTCATGTAATTCAACTGTCTGGTTTAATGATTTTATTATAGTTGCCTGTTCACCTATTAAATGAACCATTTCCTTAGATACCTGTCACTGTCGTTCTACCTTTTCATTTAATTCCCGTAAGTCTTCGATGTTTGCAGTTCCGAATAAAAATTTCAAAACGCTTACACCTGCATTAATTAAACCTCGTTTCTGTCAAGTTCTGTCTGATATCGATATATATTCTATATTTAATATCTTTTAATTCTAATAACAATTCATCTATTTCGTCATGATATTGTCTAACTAACGTGAGTATTTACGTCAAATGAATTCTCGAACGTTACTAACTCTTTTTGTCAATGTACTAACAACCAAACATACTGTGGAAACAGTATGTCCTCAAAAATTATCCATTTATCTCAAGATAATATAAAATTACTTTCAACAAAAACCACACCTTCCTTGTTTTCCACTGGAACAATACTTACATTCTGTCCAGTCCTGATCCTTACCATCAGTAACATAAAAATCCCAGTAAATTATAGATACATCTACTAATAATACAAATAATTATAATACTTATACAATACACATTACAGATATATATATATATATATATACCTTATCCTACTTAGATTATTTACAATTTCGTAAGTAGCTTATCATGTTATTAAATGCATCAATTACATTGGGTTCATGAGATACAGCATTGACTGTACTTACGTCACTTTTGGGTTTGTGTACAACTACTTGAGGATTGAATCTTACTCACTTCCTTCTAGTTGTAAGAGTCACTTCTGGCTGAGTTGATATAGGACCACATGATCTAAGGTTATAGTCATGAGTCATTGTATCAGCTTGCATTGTCACTGGGGTACTATCCTCAGTTATTGGGGTACTATCTTCACTGTTGCCAATACTAACTGGGGTATCTTCTGTTGTTATTACTTCATCACCTAGTACAACACTTTCATCATCTTCAAATACTAGTGTTTCTGATTCTGGTTCTAGTATTTCGTCTTCATCATAGAAAGATGAATCACATTCACCTAAGTTATCAGTCTCTTCAAGAATACTCTTATCTTGTTCCTGTTTCTTAATTTTGTCATATTGATAAGGTTTATAACCATTTACATTCCTATTAACATGTACCAACTATTTACCATTTCCATAGATTTCTTGGATCTCAATATTAACTAGGCTAGTTTGTTTAAGGACTCTAAATGGACCCTTCCATAACTTTGCTAACTTTTTAGTGTTTCCTTTCTTAACAATTGGGGTGTATAATAATACTTTGTCCCTAGGTTTATATCAGTAACTTATGCCTTCTTTTTACTTGTTTCTCTCTACTTTCAGGCCTCCCAGTGGCACAGCAGCATGTCTGCGGACTTACAACGCCAGAAACTGGGTTTTGATATCCGTGGTGGGCAGAGCACAAATAGCCTGTTGTGTAGCTTTGTGCATAACTACAAACAAACTCTACTTTCAGCAGCTTTAGTTAAATGTTCATTAGCTAACTCAAATGCTAACTGCATTCTCTGTAATAGTTCTACCTTGTAGTTATAATCTACTGCATAATTAACTTTTCTAGGAGTAGTATCTCCTGCATAGGTAACACATCTCTACCATGTAATAGGAAGAAGAGACTTTCCTGGGTAGACTCATTCTCAACATTTGTATATGCTAATAATAACAAATGAATCTGCTCATCCCAAGTTTTCTGATCCTTCTCACAGTATTGAGAGATCATATCTAACAAAGTTCTATTAAACCTTTCTGCTAAACCAGTAGCAGCTGGGTGATAAACAGTACTCTCAATTTTCTTTACACTTAATATCTCACAAACTTCTTTCATTAATTTAGAAATGATGTTACTACCTCTATCTGTAAGCAAATACTGTGGTATACCATGTCTAGCTACTATGTTATTCACAAAATTCTTGGTGATTGTTTCTGCTCTCTGATCAGGTAAGCATATAGATTCAGGAAATCTAGTTAAGTAGTCTGCGACTACTAACACATATTTGTTTCCTGCATAGGGCATAGGCAATGTGCGCAATATGTTCATAGACACTAGCTGAAAAAAGTGTTGTTAGATTCAGCATTCTTTGTAGGGGAGCGTCCTTAAAGTGTGGACTCGTTTTTCGTTTTTGACATTCTAGGCATGCATCACAATAATCTTTAATATCTTTTCTCATGTTTGGCCACAATAATCTCTTACTTATCCTATTGTGTGGTTTAGCAAAAGCTAGATGTGTCGTGATATGTTTCATAACATTAGTTTCTAAATCATGTTGTATAACTACTTGTAAAGACCATTTATTCTTAACCTTTTTACATAAAATATTTGAATCCAATATGTATTCCATATTTTCTCCTTGTGATATTGTTTTGTAAGGCAGTTAATACCGAATCTTTCTTTTGCTCAATAATTACATGATCTAAATCCCAAAGTATTTCTAACTCATCTTTATTTTCAGTTTGTACTACTGTGATAACAGTGAACTTCCTACCATACAGATAACAATGGAAAGTTCTAATTTTATGTGCTACAGCTAAGCATTCCTGTTCTGTAATTGAATAATTTAGCTCAGCTTTTCCTACTGTCTACTTTTATAAGCCATAGGGTGTTCTTTTCCATTTTCATCTAACTGTGATGATACTGTACCTATAGCAAAACCTGAAGCATCTGTGCTAAAGATTAACTATTTACTGAAAATTGGGTAACTTAGAATTGGTGCTTTTAATAAAGCTTCCCTTAGTTTCTCGAATGCTTCCTGTCTTTTATCTGTCCACTGAAATTTTATCTATTTCTTAGTTAATTCAGTTAAAGGCTTCATCAGCAGTGCAAAATGTGGTAAAAACATTCTATATAATCCTACAGATCCTAAAAATGCACGAACATCTTTTACCATTTTAGGCACTGGATAATTCTTACAAACCTCTAACTTTTTAGGGTCAGATTTACACCATCTGTAGTCACTAAATGACCTAAGTACTCTACCTCTTTTTTCAGAAACTGATTTACTTGGCTTAAGCTTTAAATGTTCTTTCTGTAATCTATCAAATACATGCCTTAGTCTCTCTAAGTCTTTTATCAAAATTTGCTGCAAACACTATAATATCATCTAAATAACAGAAACATTCTGAGTCTTGCAAGCCTGATAATACAACATCCATTCAGCTCTGGAATGTTGAAGAGGCATTGCATAAGTCCAAATGCATTCTATAAAACTGATATTTTCCTGAGGGTAATACAAAAGCAGTTTTTAGCTTTATCTTCCACTTCTATCTCTACCTACCAATATCCACTTTGTAAATCCATAGATGAAAAATACTTACTCTTATCTAACCTATCTAAGGTTTCTTGGATATTAGGTAATGGGTAACTGTCTTTGACTGTTACTTCATTCACTTTCCGAAAATCCACACAGAACCTTAATTTCCATCCTTCTTAGGAACTAATACAACTGGATATGCATATGAACTACTACTGTCCTCTATTACTCCTTGTTCATGCATCTCTTTTATACATTCTTTTAGCTCAATCCTGTGTTTTTCTGGCACTCTGTAGGATCTCTTTGCTATAGGCATATTATCACTCAACACTATCTTGCTAGCATTACACATCTGATTATTAACTTTACCTAGTGGGAAGGTATCATGTTACTCAAAACTTAAGATTTCCATTTCTACATGTAGCTTACCTGAAGTAAGAGATATTTCAGTGTCATAAGCCCTTAAGAAATCTTACCCTATGATACTATCTGTTTCTAAATCTATTTGCTTATAGATGTAAAATGAGTGTTCTAACTCTAAATTTCCCGCTATATTTCTTATATTTACCTAGTGTTTTATCAGGATATCCTGTTATAGAAGTTAATATACTTCTGGAAACTTCTTCTCCAAGCATTATCTAACAATGTCGGGTTTTTATCTACTAGTTCTGCACTTAGTAGTGAAGATTGAGCACCTGTATCAATCAATAACCGACATATTATACCTTCTATTTCTACTACAACTATTGGTGATACTTCACTATGGACACTCAATCTCTTATCCCAGACTGCTGGAAATACTTCTACTTTTGCTCTGTAATCCCAGTGAGGATTACATTTTTTGATCCTACAGTGAATGTAGGGCTACCATTATTTTTTGTCTATAAGTTCCAGCCTTTGGGGCTTTCTATTCTTTGTCTTCTGCTGATGTTGGCAGTCATGAGCTATGTGACCCTTAATATGTCTTCCTTCTGAGCATCAGTCCAGCCCAATATTCTGGTAGTTTCATTTAAGGTGTCAATAAAGCCCTCAACATCCTCATTGAGTCTACCATGATATAATCGTATTGCACTTGTTAAATATGTAGCTCTACAGGGACCTACTTGTGCAGGTTGTTCTGCTGCAGCTTCATAGCTAGTTTCAGCCATATTCACTTACTTACTACTTATTTTTAGCTTACACTACTTATAGTACTTTGGCTAACTTTTTACTTTTACTCCTTTCTTTATTCTAACCAACCTGTTATTAGCTACTCCAAAAATCCTGTCGACTGCGCCAGTTGTAACAGACAGTGCCCTTAGCGCTAGTCATTGGAGTTTCGACTATATTGCTGATTATACCAAATTTATTTAGTTGAGTATTGCAGTAGCAAGTGGAGCTCACAAGTCGCTAACTCGAGGTAATGTACTGTTAAACTAAAATAATTGATCCTGAGACTGATATTCAACATAATACATCAAGTTTATTCCAGTTTTCTAATATGAAATACATATAAAACTTGTAATCATTTAATATTTCTTAATAGTCTATTTCCAGGTAAAACAACATCACTATTCATAATTCACATAGAAAATACTTTGTTATCTTCTCATATTCTTCTGTTATAATTATTATTCTTTATTACATTAATTGACTAGAAGAGAAAACATTTCATTACTTACAACATAGTTGGCCTGGTAAATCACTGGAAACTGGTTTTTAACGAATTTTGGACTAACATCAGTTCTAGAGGGAACCACAATTCTTCCTGGAGATCTCTGATTTTTAGCTCCAGACATGAGTTTTTAAACCATATTTTCTTTGTATTCTTTTGACTTTCCAAATAGTGTTCCTAACTACCTGCACTTAGTACTAATATTTTATTTGCTAATTTATGCAACTCATTGGGCTTTCCAAAACAAGAATCAAAACTGTCAAATAACTGGTTACTGTTAAGATGAGTGCTCTGGTTGCTTTTTTTCTTGTACTACTACACAGGTCTGGAGTAACAGATCTCACATCAAAGCACTGATTTCAGATGCTATCATAAACGTTTTAGTAGCCTTTCCAGTGCTACTAACTCAGCATCAGTAACTTATCACTGTCAAACTCATGAGTTGCATTTTTCTCAGTGTCTTTGTTGTAGCTTCATTTTTTATAACTCTTAACTCATGATTCTCAATACTAACTAACCAGTTAACTATACTTCACATAGTTCTTGACCTAATTTCGTAATACAGGCATTCTTACTTATCCCATTTCTTCATGTATGTGTATTGCATTCAGAATACTTAAATCTCTGTAGCTTCTTTCTTAACTCCTGAACATCAAAAATACTGAAGCAATTGTAAAATTCTCTCAAAAATATTTACTTTCTTCAGGATGTATTAAGTGTGTTACAAATAAGGATACACTATACCTCATATAATGGACTTAAGTGCATCAGAATTGCATAAAAATGTTCTATGATAATAAACTAATTAAATAAACTGATCAATTATTATATGAAAAATATTTACTGAAATTATGCCTGTTTTACATACACATGATTGAATGCTGGATAAAATGAATGTGCTATGAGCAGAAAATGGTTGCTCTTGTTGTTTCCTATGCATTAAACCACAAAAATAAGTGTTAGGTGAATTATAAGACAGTTTTTGTTACAAAAATTGCTATGCTATATCAGTGAATTGTGATTAAAAACAACTTTATTACAAAAAGCATCACTTTTGACTTCAGCAGCAGCTGTTCTGAATCACCTTCAGAGTGTACCTAAATTCTGTTACAGTTGAAAATTTTCTAACTTTCAGGTTAACCAAACTCAAAATTTAAAAAACTTCTCTGAGTAGACTTCTGGACTATTATAAACTACTACAATTCGGTTTCCATTCAAATTGTAAACTTGTTCTTTTTTAAATATTTGATGCATTTTGCCTAAGTAGTGTATTTTATTAAGTGCCCCCTTAATGTATCATTCATTATTTGGCAGAGACTTCGTAAGTGACTTTTGGAAAACAGTTCAGACTACCATGATCTCTTTATTTGCACTATTTCGATTAAAATAAATTTTTTCAGGTAAATGTCTAACATTGTTTACACTTTTTGACCCTTTTTTCACAGAAAAGTTACTATAATCATATTACATTACTATGTGT
The DNA here is from genome assembly GCF_000517525.1 of Limulus polyphemus. Taxonomy (NCBI): domain Eukaryota; kingdom Metazoa; phylum Arthropoda; class Merostomata; order Xiphosura; family Limulidae; genus Limulus; species Limulus polyphemus. The sequence continues at coordinate 6,265 of NW_013666628.1, read as the reverse complement.
TTAGAAATGAGGAAATAATTCTCATCTCTTGTTTTTATATATTGATATATATAGCATCTAAAATCACAGAGGCTATTATTACCCTTCATAGGCTAGTCAAAAGCAACTCGAGAATCATTAACACCAGTAAAATTTGGCTTCTGCTCAAATTCTAAACTTGTTCGTTCTTTAATTATTGATGCATTTTGCTTACGTAGTATTTTTTAATCAGCACCACATAAATGTATCATTATACTATTCTATCCGGAAAAAAATGAATGGATTTTACCCTCTCTGCTCTCAGGGTTGCTTCCTTTTAGAGGTAATGTGTAACATACAGCTTTCTTGCAATTCTTTCTTAAAACCTAAGTGTTTAGCTGTCCAAAGATGACTGAGATGATAATGTTCTTTAAGTTAAAGAAGCCTGACTACAAACTGGAACAATTCTTTGTGGTCTATTGCACTTTCCTGTTTTCTATAGTGAAATACATCTTATACTGTTTGTTTGCCAAAATAATTTTCTGCATCATACTTAACCCATTTCATGATAAGTCCAATATTAGCCTGTTTAGCTTTAAGAATCCATAAAGAAGTTATTTTCTTTACAACTCTCGAATTCATCAATATCTTACAAAGATACTTTTAAAGTTCAACTTGCCTCATTTTTATTATAGCACCTGATATTCATCTCCAAATGTTATAATTCATATAAAATGCACTAAATCTTCCTCATCATTATTTTCGAATTTTAGAAAATTTCGAAAAAACAAACAAAACAGATTGACTTTTAGTTTTCCTTTAAAAAGACCACCAAATCACTTACAGTCTACATTAGCTTTATATGCAGTCACTCTCATCTTAGAGGTTCTCCAGATTTACCTGAAGTCATTTTTCAACATCAGAAGAATTTTGGAGCTACTTGTATGCACTCATTTCCCATCTCACATTTCCTAATCTTAAAGACATTCCCCAGCTTCATCTGTAGTAATTTTTATTCTTAGAAACAATAACTCTAGCTTCATCATTTCTCATTCTTAAAGGTATTTTCTAACTTTCTCTGCTAATATTTCTCATTCTTACTGATATTCTTTACTTTCATTTAACACACTTAGAGACATTCTCCAGCTTTCTCTTTAGTCACTTTTCATTCTTAAAAACAATTTATAACTTCTTCTGTGCACTGTGCAGGTTCCTTTTTTAAAATTTCTTGAATTTTAGAAATGTGTTAAACCAACTAAACCCAATGGCCTTAATGGCTAGCTTTGATGTTGTGTCACTTTTAACCAATTCACGTCTAGAAAGTTTGTAATATTGCACTTGACCTCTACCTTAATGACCCCAATCTCTTAGTTCATATCACCAGTACATTTTTGTTTCTCTATTAGATTTCACTATAACAAAAAACAACTTCATTTTCAGTAACGAAACCTTTCTTAAAATTGATGATTTAAGCATCAATGAAGAAATCTTCCTTACAAAGCATTCCTTCATTCACACCAACAAACTTCCACCAGCTATTTTCGAACATTTTTCACACAACCACCAAAACAAAAACCTAAAACTCAACTCACAAACAAAACAGACATTAATAAACCAAACAACAACACACTACTTTGCAGTTTAACATTGATTTCTGAAATCAGTTCAAACAATTGTGTATATTAAACCTGAGGAAGCCGCAAATGCGAAATGTTGGTTAAAACAAAAAAAATATTATATATATATATATATATGGAGTGTAAAGGTCGTTTTTCTAAACTTTTTAGCAGTTGAAAAATAATTCACACTTGAAGAGAAATTGCCATTATACATTATATTCTTGTCCACTTAAAAACCCGGCACCAAACTAACATCATTACTAATCAAAAATTGTATAGAATTACACAATACCAACGCCATTTATAAAAGAACGTGCAGTAACAGTCCCGAATTATGCATGGGAAAAACTGGAATAAAATTGAAACCAGATTTACTAAACAAAAAAAACCCTTCTTTATTTATCATCATTGCAACTCCAAAAATTGTAAACAAAGAACAAAACATCAACAATAGAAAAATAAAGGTACATCTTGAATGATCAAAATAGCTCTACTCTAACCCACACATCAGGGTACCAAGGTACTTTTATTAAGCTGGTAAGCAATCTATGTTTATGTGACCTCTTTGTTCCATATTGTATAAATATTCCTCTGTCTATGTAAATTACTTGTACCTGATGATGACATAATTTTGTGGAAGTGTTGCACGTTTGTAATAAAGATTATTTCACTATCAATTCAAGCCATCTTCAAACTTTACTTCAAACTAAATTTAGCACTGGTTCAAATTAGATGTTTGTGATGTCAAAATACAAAGTATATAGTTTGGTACGAATTAGGAACTCAAAATACCGATACTGAAAAGCTATAATATAAAATAATAACCTCTTATCTTTTCTATATGCTAAGATATCCTTATGTACTAAATAAAACACAGTGCTCCCCTCCCCGCCCACCTCTTTCATTTTTGGAAATTCTCCCTTAGATACACTTACTTATATATATATATATATATATATATA
>NW_013666628.1:0-3397 GCF_000517525.1 Limulus polyphemus | reverse complement strand
ATTAATATATATACATATATAATTGATAATAATTGAAATGTGACTGTATTTTACAAAATACTAGTCCACTAAAACACAGCCATGACAGGTCATCTTGGAAAGACTAAAGGTCAGTTTCATATTATTGGATACCGTATCACGAGTGTACGTGTGGCCGCGTCATTGTAACTTCTGTATTGTTAGCCAGGCATGGCTGGAAGGTCAATATAATAAAAATAACGAATATATATAAATGTGTAATGTTATGAGAATGAAAAAGCATAACTTAAATTTATTTCCTATTTTTTTATGGTGGTTATGAGGCCCTCAAATTGACAGATCCCATAGAGAAGTAGCATAGAGAAAATAATAGTTATAATATAAATTTTTACTGAAAACAAATATTTGATGTGTATTTAGGAGGTTTTAGATATTACATAAATAATATTTGAGATTTTTGGGACAAATAATAGTTTTTTAGTTATAACATGAAAATCACTTCGCACTTGGACTGGTAACGAAATAGACTCGATATGTTTACAAACAAATCTATAATAAAAATACTACCTAATTTTTCGTGCACGAAAGACTTGCAATATTTAATAAAAGTCTACCAAATTTTGTGAAAATACAATTACTGCATTAAAAGTTATAGTATAAAAACATGTACTTACATACATTACTACTTAAAGAACATTTGCTCAAAGAGCTAGAATATTTCATGTCCCCTAGTTTCCCCTAATTTCCATTCGACCTTATGGCTGTAGTGCTTATTGTCATTACCACCAGTCAACTGAAACATGCACACCACACTCTCCAATTCAGCCACTTCCTTAACCTACCATCTTGTTGTCATACTGAAAATATTCATGTCCAGCAGAAGGAAACTGGCTCAAGGCTACATGGTCCTTAAGTTTATCATATATCCTAGCAGCTTACACAACTGTTCTCCACCTACTGAGTGACTAACTTCAGTAATATACATGTTATCTGTCGGTAAAGATTGTAATGCCATCTAGTCTTCAAGAAATTAATAATCAGGTGTGAAGAAATAAATAATTACTGGTAAAATTCAGAAAAACTGAGAATTTTAAGCTAAAAGTCAGTTTACCAAGAATAAGAGAATTATACTATCATTAATCTGCACAGAAAAAGCTGGGATTTATTGTTGACTATAGTATCGGCACATCTCCTACAAAACTTGATAAAAAAATCGTGTGAGCACCGTGTTATATACTCTAAAGAGTCCTTATATTCTATTAGCTTTTTGAAATGATTTCCTCAAAGAATTGGACAGTGTTTTGTGTCAGAAGATTCATTCTGTGGCTTAGAAATCGCTTCTGATCAGCATTTTGCCAACTACCTGACCATCTTAGCTTGTAAGATTGATCAGTAACAATATAGTTTGGTGCATATACAGAACTTCATGTTACAACTCAGGGCACAGAAAGCAAAGGTGTCTACATTGTTTCACTCAAAAATCTCTCAACAACCTGACTGTTCTAGCTCTGAAGATCGACCAATCAGTCCCATCCATACTAACTGGGAAACTGACATCAGCTATTCAACCACCAGTCAGTACTTGTAGAAGCTTATAGTTTCAGCAACTCCTCATCTAGTTACTCAAAGACCAGCAAAGAGATGTCTCTTCCTTCCTCTTCACTGTTGGACAGGTCATGATGACTTGAGGTGGCATCCTCGTCTTCCTTCTCTGACTTGTCTCTCTCTCTCTCTTCCTCATACTCATGACCAAGCCAGTGCAGCAAGAGCTCATTCTTGATGTATGGATGCAGATTATTGACCTGATCCATGCACTTTTACCCACCTTTCATCTACTATCCATTGAGTCTTCACTACAACTAACACCTTACACAACTCAATGAAAATTTTAACTGTTGAATTTAACCTCCTGGTCTGTGTGGTTTAACAAACCATCATATCCAGTCCTCAGCTACTACATCCACAACTGACTGTGCTAGCCAGTTAAGTAAAGGATACACTTCTTCTCACTTTGTGAAGTATTTGTCAACCATAAGTATATAGAAATTGCCCCTTGGAGTCTTTAGAAGTGGACCAGTGATGTCCAGGGCTATCCTCTGCAGAGAACAACCAATAATTCTCTGTTGGAATTTAACCTGTCCCGATGTTTCTTTCTCTGGGTGATGCACACCTTACAGTGCTGAACATACTGACTAACTTGTTGTTCATACAACTGCTGTTGGATATTAGCTCAATTACATGTCACACTTAATGCCCTTAATTCCTATTGTTGTGTAAAGTCCGGAAAATCTCTTGCCACAGTGTTCTAGGAACCACTAGCTGTAGCATTGCTACAACACTGCACCTCTCAGACTAGTAACAATAAAATGCACCTTCTTGCACTCGTAATTGTTTATACAAGTGCCACAGGTTACATGCATCCATGCTATGCTTTTCCACTAGTGTTTAGCTGAATTGCACACGCTGGAACACAAAGAGTGCCCATTATAGGTACTTTCTTCAACTTCTCATCCCAGAGCTCTTGAAGCATCAAATTTGACATCTATATAACCAAAGCAAACAGTTTTTTCTTGATTATGCAGTATCTGCATTCAGGAGCTGTGAGCATATGACTAACATATGTGATCAAGCATTCCATTTCGTCTTGCAACTGTACTACTTTTACTCCTCTCTCGTTGTCATCAGTATCTATCAGCAACCAAAATCCTACTATGGATAAAGTAGCACTGGAACATCCACTAAAGCGAGCTTTAGGGATCAGAAAGTTTGGTCACACTCTTCGCTCCTGGAGAAGAAACAGTTTATCTCCTGAATGCCTTCTATAACCATATAACGTGGTACCAACGAATACCTTGTCTAGATTAATCTGCAGAATATTACTTGTGTACAAGGTGTTACTACCATTCTCTTTGCCACATATACATGCAATCCATTTGTTCCTGGGCTCGATCTATGAGCATTGGCCGACTTTCCTTCATAATGTCATCTCTTCTGTTGCAGTATGTACACTGAGCACACCTATTCCAGACCTGAAATCAGCAACAACCACTTTTGTTCTGTGGGCAACATTCCCAGACTGAGCCAGCGACCCATCTCTCCTCTAATGTCCAGTCTTTTGCCATTTGCTAGACGAGACCTGGTTGTAGTAGTGGCTTCACCTGAAGGTCTTGGAAAATTGTAGAGTTCATTTGGTTTCTTACTGTTCTGTTGCCCACCAGGAACTGAACTTCACGCCCTTGCACAATTAAAGGAATGTTACGAATGTATTGGTTGTCATCATTTTCCTTAGATAATGATTATAATATGAGAGATGTTTACATAGAAACAGACAGATTATAAAACGAGAATTTTTATATTTTAAAATACAAAACTCTTTATCCTTATGGATTTGTTGCGTCAGCGAGTCACATGACCACTG
>NW_013666627.1:354080-361697 GCF_000517525.1 Limulus polyphemus | reverse complement strand
TATATATTAATCTGACAAAGGCTTATAACAAACCTACGGTAAATATCTAGGTTCACAAACTCTTCCGAGTCAATACAAAAATATATCTCAAATTAAATGCTTTAACTAGTATTGTTACGTAAGATTGAAATTTCTAGAACGCCTCCACACAAGTATAAATATAACCAACACGACACGCCAAAAGGAGAGTGTCCATTAGTAGTTCGCTATAATCAGTGTGCTAAAGCTATGAAAGCTATAACTGTGATTTTTATAACGCTTATCAATCGGAAAACTTAAGATATTTGACCAGGAATATTTATAAATTTCGAACATTACAAATCATTTAACTTAAGTGGATTCTCATCGGACATTAGTATTTTTACGAAAACATCAACCCGTAATTAATGCAGCAGCTGGAGGACATGAGCTTATTAGACTTGACTAACATGCAAACTGTGATGCATGGATGATATAAGCTTAGTCCACAGAATTAAGATTAAAACTGTATAAGCTTATTATATCAAGTTAACATTAGAGTCTTAGCAGCTGGAAGACTTAACCTTATTAGACCACGTTAAGATCGGAGTAGAAAAAGCTGGAGGATATAACCTTATTACATAAGAACTGCAGCAATGGAGGACATTTGAATGTGAAACAGGGTTGACATGAGAACTATGGCAGCTGGACGCCATAGCGTTTTAAATCAGAACTACAGCAACTAGAAGACATAAGCTTATCTGACTAGGTTTATATCACAACTGTAGCAGGTGTGGGAAACAAGATTATTAAACTGTATTAACATCAGAAATGTATCAGCTGCTTGTCATCAGCTCATTAGACCTGATTAACATCAGAATTTCATCAGCTGTAGAACAATGGCTATGTAGCACTAGTTAACATCAGAACAGCACCAGTTAGAAGACATGTATCACCTGCAGAAAATAGACTTATTAGATTGGGTTAATGCCATCAATGCAGTTGCAGGAGAATGCAAGTTTTTCAATCAGAGTTATAATCTGATCTGCAGTAACTGTCAGGCATGCACTTAATTAGACCAAAGTAACATTAGCACTTCAACAGCTGGAAGAACTAAGCTGAACAGATATGTTTAAAATCAGAACTGGAGCAGTTGGGTGATGTAAAGTAATAAGACCGAGTTTCCATCAGAACTGCAGCATCTGGACAAAATAAGCTTAGAAGACCAACTTTACGTCACACGTGCAGCAGATGGGGCATAATCTTCTGAAACAAGATTAACATCAGAATTACAGCATTTATACGAACCAATCTTATTACACCAAGATAATGTGGAAATTTGAGCTGCATCATAATCTGCTTGGACTGAGAACTGCAGAAGCTAGATGTCACAAGATTATAAGATGGAATTAACGTGAGAAGTGCAGCAGCTGGAGAATATCGGATGTTTTGAAAAGAATAGCATCAGAACTGCAGTATATGGAAGATATTCACTTATTAGATTGTTTAAATCAGAACTGTATCACCTAGAGAACGTGCATTATTATACACAGTTAACATTATAACAGAAGAAACTGGAAGAGATAAGCTTAGTAGGAATAGATTAGTTAAAATCAAAAACATATCAGCTGGAGGACATAAGCTTGTTACACCATGTTAACACCAGAACTGTAGCAGTTGGAAGACACAAACTTTATAGATCAGATTCAAATGAGAATTGCAACATCTTAGGGGCAGGAACCTATAAGATCGTGATACTTTTGAAGTTTTAGCTGCGTCATAAGGTTATTAGACCGGGTTAACATCAAAATGATATCAGCTGCATGACTTATGCTTATTGGACTGGGTTAACATTAGAATATAAGCTGAAAAGACCTAATTAACAACAGAACTCTAAGAGCTATATTGTATAAGCTTATTAAATGTAGATGCTGAGAAAGTTGTAGATGAATTATAAACTTACTAGGCCGGGTGGAAATCAGCACTACACCAATGGAAGACATACAGTTATTACACCAGTGTAATGGACAGCACCTTTGGGGTTAGTCATTGGAGTTTCGACTATACTGCCGATTACACCAAATTTATTTAGTTGAGGATTGCAGTGGCGATTGAAGCTCATAAGACGCTAACTCGAGGTAATTTACAGTTAGACTAAAGAAACAGATTCCAAGACTGACATTGAACAAAATACATCAACATTTATTAGGTCTTTCCATATAGTATATACTTTTAACACCAATAGTTAAACATTTACTAAACTGTTAGTTTATTACAATTCTACTTTTCAGTTAATTACTATTAACCATTACATATAGACTATTCCTCTCTATTATAAGCATTAACTTCCTTTAGTAAACTACATTAACTGAACAAGAGAGATAGCAATTCTATAATTACAACAAGGTTGGACTGGTATATCTCTGGAGGTTGGATATCTTAATATTCATGGTTGCTTGGAGAATTATGGCTTGGTACTAATACCAGATCTTTGGAGAACCTCGATTCTTCCTGGAGAACTGATTTTTAGTCCCAGACACGAGTTTTTATACTATATATTCTTTGTATGCTTTCGACCTTCCAAATAGTATTCCTAACTACTAGGAATAATTCAAAATAATACTGGTTAATTCAAAACAAAAACTCTCAAGTAATTGGTTACTGTAATAGTGAGTGCTCCATTTGCCTTTTTACTTGTACTACTACACTGTTCTGGAGTAACAGATCTTGCATCAAAGCACTAATTTGAGATGCTATCATAAATGTTTTAGTAGCCTTTACAGTGCTACTAACTCGGTGTCAGTAACTTATCGCTGTCAAACTCGTGACTAGCGTTTTCCTCAGCGTCCACGCTGTAGCTTCATTTTTTATTACTCTTAACTCGTGATTCTCAACACTAACTAACGAGCTACCTGTGCTTTGCCTAGTTTTTGACCTAATTTTGTAATACAGGCGTCCTTACTTTCGCCATTTCTACATGTATGTGTATCACACTCAAAATACTTAAATTTCTGTAGCTTAACTCTTGAACATTAAATACTGAAGCAACTGTAAAATTCCCTCAAAAATATACAATTGCTTCACTAGGTTAACATAAGAACTATAACAGCTGGAGGACATGAGATTATTTGACTGGATTAAACTCAGAACTTCACCAGCTAAGGGACAAAAGACACTGTGTTTATAAAATATTCAAGCCTGCATCAGTGAAAACATTTTATCATGATCAAATAAAACTTATTACACCATGCCTGAATTTGTTCTTGTATATAAGCTACTGTCTGTGAATTTTATTTACTTCTGATTGATTCACCCACTCAGGAATACACCAATTCGTTCCAATCGAAATATTTTGCAGTACTGTTATGAAAAATCAACTGGTAAAACTGGTGCGACTCTCTTTGCTGACCTTATCCTTCTGTGAAAATTTGCTAACTACCAAATATTTCATTGTCGATATTAAAACATTCTCTCACCAGTGTTAGTGAAAATAACAAGTGCGTTTTACCTTCAAATAATACACTAAAGGTAAATAATCACAGTTAACTTCATGTCACCATTAATTTATATCTTGCCCTTTGTTTCCATTCACATTTTGCTTAATTATTGTTTCTTAATGTAATTGATCTATTCATGTGATATGATTTCTATGTCATTTCCATACACTTGACTAAGGCCACACATAGATATTTATTGATATATTTATTTTGGTATATACATATAACATCATTACAGGGTGTCACATACTCTAGTAGTTTTTAAATATTGCTTCATAAAGTAAACGAATACTAGAAGAAAGCTAGCAAGGAACAATGGGCATGTTCCATAAATTTCTTGCCACTCAGCCAGATCAGGTGAGTGCTCCTCTTGAAATGTTGGATAATGTTTTGCATCAGAAAATCACTCAATCACTCAGAATGTAAGGAATACTACTTTTCTCTCACAGATTTTTCAGCTCCATGACCATCCTAGCTTATGAAGTAAATCAAGTGGTCATTATACAATATAGTGCATTCATAGTTCCACAAAATACTACTTGATAGCCAAGAAAACAAGTTTTTGAACTCCTGGCTATCATCCTCAGTTGTATGCACTGATGATATCCTAGACACTGTATATACTAAAACCAGCCATTCTAATTGTGATAATCAAAAAGTTCTCATCCAATATCTAAGGTATGTCTCCTCTAGTAAATCTGTTCAACAGCTCAGAAAGAAAGGGTTGCTAAGACCTTTTGATTCATTTAATCTTGTGACAAGAAAATCCTCCTAACCTCTCAATGGTCACTCAATACTAACCGCACTGATCAAGAGGTCAGTAGCAGTAGCTCAGCCGACTGTAAGAGCTGTTTTTTCACCTTTATCTCCAGTGTTTCGTTATCTGATCCATTCTGGATTGCCAACTAATTACTTTCAACATTTTCCCTCATTGGATGAATCAGTGCACCATAAGACAACTTTCTCATCTTCTTCTGATTCATTGTCGATACATTTTATGCACATTGGTGTGCCTCTTGTTTGCTGTGATTCATATGGCAATGGACTCATTTACCAGAGTATGAGGTACGGACATGTCCAGCTTGATCCAAGCTCTTTTGTGCTGCTGGCACTTACCAAACCCAGACTTATTCTCCGTGCTGGTTTTTTATTGTGTTGTCATAGCACTAGCACTTCTGATGTTTAACAGCCTTTTCTAGACATTGTCATGCACATTTGTGCACATCAACTCTTGCATACCTAAATCACTACATATATTTTGTGGACATTGTGGGAGAGAGAGCACTGACAGAGAGCAGAACTTTAAAACATAACATAAGCTTGTTCAACAAACAATCTGTAGTTTTATATTCTCTCTACCTGTATTCTGAAGTTCGCCTGTCTTGGATGGCTTCTTCTCTGAGAAACATATACCATACATCATGACTTGAATACAGTCAGTAGAAGCATTGAATGTTAGCACAAGTGTGGGTAATACCTTAGCTGCTTCATCTCTGTGTTTTTCAAAGTCTGTAGGATCTTTTGACTTTAGGCTCTGGGGACCATTAGATGCAGCACAGTATAGTGGTGGGTATCAACAGAACTGTACACCTTGTATTTATAACTGTGTGTATATGCATCCTCAGGTCACGTGTGCCCATTCTACATTCCTCTAACTGTGCTGGCTGAGATTTATCCTGCTGCATAGCAAGAAGTGTCCTTGATAAATTTTGATTCTTTAAGTGTTCTTACTAGATCTCCAAAAGTGTAAAGTGTACCATCCTTCCATTAGTGGAATATTCTATTATATAGCTTCACGTTGTCATAGCAGAAGTGGTTTCAAGTCCTGCTTGGGGTCCAAGATCAGGACATCCAATGAACAAGAAAGGTTTCACCATGCAGTAATACAGTATCCATATTTCCGTTTTGTGAGCTCAGATGATGCACTGTGACAAATTTGCAATTTCTTCCCGATTTTTAAAGTTCATTAACTATTTTACTGAAGTGTGTTCCAGGTGGATTGTGAACCTCTTACCATACAAGTAGTGTCGATAGTGTTATAAAAAGATCAAAACTGCTAGTAGTTCTTTTTTCATCATACAGTATCTTTATTCAGGGTCAACAAGTGTATGCCTAAGATATATGATTATACGTTCTAATCCTTCTTGCAACTGGTATACTGCTCCAATTCTATAGTCACTGGTCTCAGTGTCCAATAGAAACTCATTGTCTTGTCATGGATATATCAGCACCGAAGTTTCCACTAAAGCAAGTATTGGAGATCAGAATGCCTCTTGACATTCCTTACTTCACCCAAAGTGTGTCTCAGTTTCACTGAGAGTTGACAGTGGTGCTGTTATCTGGAAGAAGTTGGCAACAAACCGTTGGTAATATGACAAAACACCAAGAAAATTGCAGACTTCTCAATTTTGCATATGTTGAAGCCAGTTTCTTGCCACTGCTATCTTAGTAGAGTCTGTATAGACTCCATCTTAAACCTGTAATGTGACCAAAAAATTCCTCATATATGCACGAGTGCACATTTTACTAGTTTTGCTTCGAAGTCTGATTTCTTTATCTGCTGGACTAACATTAATAAGTTTCAACCATAGACTCAAATGTGTGACCAAACATAAAAATATCAATAACATAGACTGGGTATCTCTCTTATGGCAGCCCCTTCAGTGTGAGCTCCATTAACCTCTTTCTAGGGGAAGGTTTCATTACACAGGCCAAAAGGCATGATACAAAACTCATACATATATCTCTCTTGTTAAAAGCAGTATTGAATTTGTACTCACCATCTAGCTCAACTTATCTTTTTTTATGCTATATCAAGAGTATGTAACCAAAATAAATTTTCCAATGCATTCCAGAAATCCAATTATTCACAGTAAAAAAAGGCATCAACAGGACTTACCACATTCACCAAGCTGAAATCAATACAGGACCCTATTATACCATCATTCTTTTTGACAACCTCTACAGAGATAGCTAAGCACTCTCAAAGGATTATTTTTTTCAGCACCCCAATGTATCTCAGGGAAGCCAGCATAGCAGTTTCTTGATCAGATGTGCATAACCTGTATCTATGTCATGGTGAGTGACTGTTGTTTGACTCAATTGGCCATCTGGTCCCACAGACATATTGGGATTATCAACCAACAAGACACAGGTTAGGTATTCCTATTTTGGGTCTAGAGTGTTTGCAAAATCCTTGAACAATCATCTCAAATGCGTTGCCACACATGTAACGTAGTATCAAAGGCAAATTATGAAATATACTGTTCCCTGCCCAGAAAAAAAGCAGCATTCGCTCCAACAGTTATCTGTACATGGAAGGATGAAGTATTGTTGGTGTTTTGTAATTAACAGCAATTGGTTACCAAGCTCCATGCTGGAATGGTCATCCGTATGGTGAGCAAAGTGGAAGTAAATAAGTCTAACAGTGAATCTAGAGTTGCATCAATTGCACTGCTTTCAGATGTAGTGTAACAGACCAAACTTCCCCTAGACTTGACAACTCTCTCATAAAACCATCTCTCTTCAGTGACCAACTCTCTCTCTTGTTAGTGAGTACTTTTACTTGCAGAAAATAACATTTCTTTAAATTTGATAACATATGAGTTGAAGTCAAGGCAATACACACATTGACAGTAAATAGAAAATTCTACAATAATATTAGATAGAAAACTACAATAATACTCTGTGTTTATGGCACCAAAAGTTTCTCCTACTTACTCTGTGGTATTTTCAGTTAAAACCAGTTTCCCAAAAGAGTAAATTAGGTTGATCGACTATGTAAAAGAAATTTGGCGAGATACATATCAAAGTAATAATGAGTTCTATCAAATTAACCGAGTCTGTCCTAAGAAATAAATAGAACCGACACAAAGATGTCTATTGTTCACTAATAACTTTTTAAGAGCAAAATGTATGAATCAGTCTGAAAATATTAAAATACAAAGTACTCAGAGATCAGAATTGTGCTACTGTTAGTGATATACTTGTGTTGAAAAAATAGGTGACAATAACATTACACTCAAAAGGAGGCCCGGCATGGCCAGGTGGTTAGGGCACATGACTCGCAATCTGTGGGTCGCGGGTTCGAATCCCCCTCACATCAAACATGCTCGCCCTTTCCTAGCTGTGGGGGCGTTATAATGTGACGGTCAATCCCACT
>NW_013666627.1:346423-353767 GCF_000517525.1 Limulus polyphemus | reverse complement strand
GCCCTCGTGTAGCTTTGCGCGAAATCCATAACAAACAAACGCTCCATAACTGTTTGGTATGAACAAAACGTAAGTTCAGTTGCGCTCTTACATTTTTCCATTACTTACTCCATTTATTTTAGCAAGATTCATTGATAACATTAAACAACTAATGCACTGCATATATCTGCTCTTAATGGTAATATGTATGCTCATGTTAACTATTTATATGTAGCAACTTACCATATGTGGATGTCACATGTTTACACAATAAATAAATGTACAATAAACCTGTGTAAATACTGAATGTTAAATATCATTAACAATAAATTTCGATAAATTAGAAGAAATAAATAAGTAGGAATACAAAAATAAGCTAACAAATCAGCACAAACTGCTTATCACTTTACAAGAATGATAAAATAATAAACAGTTTAACCTTAAGTGTCACTGTTATTTTCTTGGCTAGTTATAGGTATTTCTAATCCATTTCTGGTTTTTAAAATATAAAGCATATTCTGTGCAGTAACCTGTCTTTAGTTACACCATCATAAACATAAGAACAAATAAATATTGTTCCATACTTACAGTAAATCATGAACACTCTGATGAATGACAAAACTGCACTGCTAAGATATTACAACAATCATTTTCATGATTAGTAGCCTAAACATTTACCTTTTTTATTACTAGAAATTATTTTATGTTTTGGCTGCTAATCTTTTACACTTTTTGAGGAATTCTTCCGGTGGTAGTGGATAGGATTCGATCCTTAGTCTTCATGATAGAAAGGCTGATGTGCTATTTATTTGTCTGGGGCCTCTCTCATCTTTCAATTAACTAATTGAATGCTTTTGGAATTGGTATCCAAGTTTTCCTGACTTCTAAACTAGCTTGACTGAGTGTGCTATTTGCTAAGTAAATGCAAAAGGATTCTATCTTTCTTTTCTCTCACGTTTGTTTTATATTGCATTATTATATCGAAGAAAAAGATAAACTAGTTAATAATTAGCCCTTTCCATAAGAGTACCATTTTCTGAGTTAAATTCAAAATTTAATTAAACAACTTTACAATCAATTAATGTGAGGAAATTAAAATTATCTGTACATTATAATTCAAAGTTTTATATTATGTAAGTTTTAATTCCTATATATCAAAAGAAACCTTTAAAGAATATTTAACTTCAATTTTGCTGTTACGTGATGCATGAGCATTCAAAAATTTTAGCTTTTGGTCTCTATAACTCGAATAATATCACTTCTACGCTGTACATGTATGGCTAGGCAGAAACTACCTATACTACCCTATTTACCAGTTATTTCAGTAACCACATGAAATAGATTTTCTCATCCCCTGAGAGAAGCCACGCCCACCTTCAATACTTAAGACTTGAAAGTTACAAGCTACTGGTACTTAATTGACGTATATGTATACAACAAATAGAAAGAGATAATTTCAAACTACAATATCACAATGGGTATTTAAAAAAGTGTGCAGTATTCGTTACCATGTGATTCTAACTACTGATAGTATTGTTTTCACTATAATTTAGCATTGTTTCTCACCTAGATACATATAAGATAGTTAAATTGTATTTAGGTTTTACTTATACATTCCAATAAGGTACTCTCCCTCCACTCACAATATTTGCTTTTCTAGTTTTGTGCTGCCCTCTATATGTGAACGTTTTCAGAAAGGCATGCCACAAGGCTTCATCCTCCCTCTGTTGGAATCCATAATTCCAATATGTCTCTCATGCATCACCTCTCCACTAATAAAAAGAGCACTACTAGCACGTGAGGCATGTTACTCCATCTATGTGCCACCACCAAACTAACATTTCTCGTTTGGCAGCTATCGAGTTCAGACGTTCTTTTTTATATTGTTCAGTTACCTTGAAGTGGTATATTTTTTATATTTTCTCAACTTTATTTACTAAGCTTCACAGTTCTGGAGTTATTATTTTAATATAGCATTAGTTCCTCGTGTTTCCTGAATATGAATTCCGAAGTTACAGTCACCACTTCTGGTACTTTGCCAGCATCTGATGCCATATTTTCAGCTATGGGCTTAGGCGATCTGTCTGGGGATATATCGTAGCTTATTCACCAGGAGCTTGAGTGGTATATGAGCCAACCTCTCTTTCTTTCTTCTACCCACTTCCTCCTGAGTCTTTCGAGATGGGCCAGAGTAAAGACGATTTTGATTGTTTGTTCCCCCTTCCCGCGGAGTTTGCTGCATCTTCCCATTCAATACCTGATGATTCAGCCTGTCTGTCATCAGTCTTTTCAGACTATCTCTAATGTATATGATATTTTGTCTATTACACCTGTTTCCTATGACCCTAGAACTTACCTCTTACATGTAACAAGTTCCTCCTATTTAGTATTCCCCCCAATATTAGGGTTCACGTGGACCGATTTGCCTCTCAACTGGGGAAATGTGTTAGTGTGCCTTGGACTTCGGATCAGTCCACCATTAGCTATCATCGAGTGGGCTTTTCCTTGTTGGGGTCAGTTCTCCCTGTTTAGGAAGCGATCTCAGATTACCCTGTCCAATTTTCTTGACTTCATCTCATCTCATGACCCAGTTAAGTTACATTTATTCCCTTCACCTTTCGCTAGAGGCTCTTCAAAGGAACCCTGAGTGGTTTTCTGCTGAAATCTTCTCCATCCTTACTTCTATGTTGGCTCATCTGTGATCTTTGGCTCCTGTGCTTCAAACGTGGTTTGTTTGTTATTGGGACCTCTTGGGCTGTGCTGCAATTTTGGTGCAGTACCGTCTCCAGGTTCCTTATCTGAGGGACCGCCATGTGGTGCCGTTTTATGCAGCATTATGTGTTTGACTCAAATCCTGAGTCTTTGGAGTCATGGGTGGCCTCGGCCCATCAACATTCTACCCTTACTAACTTGTTTGTTGCAGTTGGGACCGAGCGTGGCACCGATTCCTGTCCCACAGTTCGATGATTTACTTGACGATGCATGATCCACCAACAGCAGTAGTGGTGACTATTTGGTCAGTTTGGACAATTTGGTTGGTTCGTCTCTTGAATTTCGTTCATCTGTGGGAACCTTTTCTCACAGATGTCTGGGTTTACAAGGTGCTCACGGAGTGGTATGTTATCCCTTTACTCTCCCTTCCTCCATTATTCCCCTTACCCTTCCTTCTCCTCAGGATCCCTTGACACACCAGCATCTATCAGAGGTGGTACAGGACCTCATCGCACAACAGGCTATCAAACCAGCTCCACCAGGTTCATGTGATTTTTACTCCTGTCTGTTTGTGGTTCCCAAGAAGACTGGTGTCCTGTCATCAATTTATCCTATCTCATTTAGTATGTTCACACTCCTCGCTTTACCGTGACAACATACCTTTCTCTTTTGGTGAGCATTTTCTCCAGGTCTTTGGATGACCAAGGTGGACATTTCTAATGCTTACTTACACATTACCATCCATATCTTCGGTTTGTCCATAGGTGGGTTGTGTTCCGGTTTTGTTCCATACCTTTCAGCCTAACCTCGGCACCATGTGTTTTGTCACATGGCCCACTCCTTTGCTCGATATATTCATGCTATGGGGTTGCACTTCCATGTTTATATGGACGATTGGCTTCTTCTTGCTCATTCTGAAGGGGAATTGGCCTGTCATACTTGTCAGTTCCTGGCCAAAGCTGTATGGGTGGGCTGGTTGGTCAAATTGGAGACGTCTTTCCTTTGTCCTAGCTAATTTCTTATCCATTTTGGTGTTTTCTTCAACACCCATCTCAGTCTGGCCCAAACTTATCTTCTCCAGCTCTATTGTATGGAATGGGCCGTTCAGAAAGCCCTGTCTGTTCCCTCACTTACAACTAGCAAGATTCTATTGCTTTTGGGGATGTGGTCCTCCATGACCCCTCTCATACCCCTGGGCAGAGCCCATATGCAGTTTCTTCAATGGGTCCTTCATGATCAATAGAACCTCACCTGGGATACTTCTATATCTCTACCCTCATCCCTTGTAGACGATCTCCATTGATGGTTGAACATGGCCTACACATTGGCAGGGGTCCCGCTTGCTCCTCTGTAGCTAGATTTACATCTGTTCACAGATGCATCCCTTCAAGGCTGGGGTGCCTGGATGGATCACAGGGAGGTTTTGAGTCATTGGTCTGTGGAGGAGAGTTCTCTTCACATCAATGTTCTCGAACTCCTGGCTATTTGTCAGGCTTTGGGTCATTTTCTTTCTCTTGCCAGCTGGTTATGATCCATTCTTACAATTCTACTGTGGTGGCTTATATCAATCACCAAGGTGACAACAGGTCCAGATCCCTATGTTTTCACACTATGAATCTTCTTTATTGGGCCCACACACATCACATTCATTTGCTGGCATGTCATGTACCAGGTGCTTTCAATATCATAGCCAATTGTTTTTCCTGACTGGATTGCATTTATCCCATGGAGTGATCCCTACATCATGCCATTTTTTGTTTGCTCTGTTTGTATCTGCGTGCACCCCATATTGATGTGATTGTGGGCAGTGGCAAATTACATCGGTTTTAGTCCCTAGTCCCCCATCCTCGAGCTTTGGCTGTCAATGCCTTCAGCCAGAATTGGACTTATTTGTTCCTTTATGTTTATTTTCCCATCTGTTTACTTCATTGGGTGGTTTCCCTCATCCATACCACTCCATGTACAGTCCTTCTGATTGTACCTTACTGGCCTGTGCAACGTTGGTTCCCCAGTTTCTCCAACTGCAGGTGGTCCCTCCATTTCCTCTTACTTTCTGTCTCAACCTGCTCTGTCAACCCAGTCACTGGCACTCCATCCCACGCCATCCGTCCTCCATCTTCACGCCTGGCTTTTGTCAGGTTCTTGGTGAGGAGTTCTGGTTTATCTCACAGAGTAGCTTCACATTTAGCCTGTTTCATTTGCCCTTCTTCTTTGGCCACCTGTCAACACAAATGGAGCATTTATCACTCCTGGGCATTGACTCAGGGTGACCAGGCTTCTCACCCAACAGTTGCCTGTATCTCTGAGTTTTTACATGGCTCTATGAGAGGAGTTCTTTGGTCTCCTCGATTTTGGTATTTCGGGCCACATTATCCCATACATTCCATTTTTCCTGCTTACACAGGGTTTTTGCTTGACCTATCCTTTCCAAGTTCTTCTGTTCCTTCCAGCTCCGTTAGCCACGGATGCATCTATCACTCTCACTACATTAACATGGTCCTTTATGCCCTAACTTTACCTTCATTTGAGCCTCTGTCTATTTGTTCCATTTCACCTCTCTTTGAAGGTGTATTTCCTCCTCCACCTGGCCTGCAGGTTTCGTAGGTCGTTTATTTTCGCCCGCAACATTACCAGGACCTTGTACCACTCCTCCTACCTTATCCTTTATTTGGATCATGCTTTCCTTCCCAAGTCCTTTGCGACAGGAGAAGGTCAGTTTGCCTTTTCCCCTATCTGCCTATCATCTATATCTCATCTCTACCATCGTCCTGATCCATATAGACCCCATAAAGATCTTTCCAAGAAGGAAGTTAAAAAAAATTAGAATGGCTCAGCTCGTTTGGTGGCGAGTGCAGAAATTCACACGTGCAACAGATGAGTGTATGGAAATTTACCAGTGTTGCCAAGTTTCGTTAGAAAAATAAATTATACTGCCATTCAAAACAAGCAGCAGTGACTTTCATAACAAAGACTGTTGATTAACTGTCAAACAGACTTTGACTCTGGAGTTCTTGCACTTTGCTAAATGCTAAATTCCTACTTGTGTGTGCTTAAGTGGTACATTTAACTGCCTGAGGCTGCTCAAACATGTTGTAGGTATCAAAAAGCAACAATATTTCATAACGAGAAACTTCTGTCTTAACCCTGGTTATGTAAAAAAAGGAATGTGTCAGCAATCATAGTACTAGGAGGAAGGAATTGTTAAATTGATGAACATTATCTGCCCAATGTAACTTGTCTTCAGCTGCTTGTAAGGAATATGTCCAACACAAGATTTCAGTAAGACTGGATGCTAATCTACAAGGCTTAATATTGTTACGTCTCTGTGTGTTCGTTTGTTAATTTTATGTAGAAATTCTTTCCTAGAAACTTCAGCGATACAAGTCCTTTCTTAAATAAAACTAGTTTATTCTTTCTCAATTCAACTTTGAAATACACTTAATTTCCACCGTCACTTTAACTTAAACCCATGCTATAATTCACAATGATTCATGCACTTTACTTACGGTCACTACAGCTCACTTGACTCGATTAACTGTGTCTATTATCTTCAATCTCTCTATCTGCTACTCCATTTCAAATTAATTCTCTCGCTTTATTTGCTGCGCTTATATACAATAAGATCACGCATCTAGCAAATGCTAGAACATTCGACAGGTTCCTCGATCTTTCTAGAACTCCAGCGTATGCTCCCAGCATCGCGCGACTTCCGCTGTCCTAACAATATATTAGGTCGGCAAGAAATTAATGTCGCGTTTTGGAACACTTTCATTAACGACCCCCCAAAACACTTACATCACGTATAATAGTTAAAGGAACTGCCTAAGCGTCACGTTAGTGTAGCCTATATAATGTGTAAAGTTTAGTATACTCTAATCCCTTATAGTGATGGCACACGAAGAGACACACTTTCAGTATTGAATACCAGAAGGGAAACAACGCCTCTGTAACCATAATGAATTTCTGGAAATGTTTTGAACGTTCGTAAGTGTCAACGATGGTTCAGCAAATTTCATTCAGGTGGATTTAGCCTTAAAAACTGTGATGGCAGGGGCCTACATGTTGGAATTGATATTGATGCTCTGAAGACGCTTGTTGAGTGTAGCCCATGGCAACATACTCGTGAAATGGCCATGAAATTGCATGTCTCTCTTGAAACAATACGTAAACATCTAAGGAATATGGAAAAACTCCATAAAGAAGGTGTATGAGTGCCTCACAAACTCTCCAATGATCATCGTTTCCAACATGTGAACGGTGCTTCATCTCTTCTGGTGTGTAATGCACGTGAACCATTTTTGGACAGAATTGTCACCAGTGATGAAAATGGATTCTCTATGCAAATATTAATCACCAAAAACAATGACTCAGTCCTAGAGAAAAACCACTTCTGACCCCAAAAGGTGGACCCCATCCACAGAAAGTAATGCTTTGCATTTGGTGCTACTTTAAAGGAGTAATTCATTTCAAACTCCTCAATCCACAGTGAACTGTCAATGCAGAGATCTATAGTCAGCAACTGGAATGTTTAAATCAAGCGCTTCATCAGAAATGCTCTTTACTCGTCAATCAGAAAGCTGTGCACGACAATGCACATCCACATGTGGCACATTTGACGCAATACAAAATTATGGAGTTGGGTTGGGAAGTTCT
>NW_013666627.1:332645-346241 GCF_000517525.1 Limulus polyphemus | reverse complement strand
TTAACAACCTGATTGTAAGAAGGAAAAGCATCATCGATAAGAATGGAGTCTATTTCATTTGATAAATGTTTTGTTTTGATATATATAAATTGTTCGGGTTTTTTCATCTAAAAAGCGACAATTATTTCTTGCGACCTAATACAAGTTGAATGACAGTTGAATTATTGCATGTAAAGTTCCATAAAAATGAAATAACTGGTTGATTTAAACATTTAAGTAAGGTACTTTAAAATATTGTTTTGTAAGACTAGTTTTTCACACACACACATATATATATTTCAAATAAGAATTCCACAAGTCAAGGATCCAGTGAGAGAAACTAAAGAAAATGCTCCATAAGTGCCAAGTCAAACATTTCTCAATGGAGGAAGGTGTACAGTTATTTTTGACTGATGAGAATCTTGTATTAAGAATCATCATCTTCATGGTTCATATTCTCAAGTATGTTTATATATAAAAATTAAGTTTTTGTTGTTTTTCTTAACACCCCCATTATTACTTTGTTTTATTTGTTGCTATTATTTAAAACAGTACAAGTGAACTCTACAAGTTAGGATTTCAAAGTGTTAAGTGATGATATGTATATGATTTGGTTAATTTGAATCACATTTTTTCTAACCTTCATTAAGTACAGAACATTATGTATTAGTATGGTTGATTAAAGAAAAAACGATGAAATATTAGTGTAGATGTTGTGCTTTGCTCAGACATTAAACATCTTAACTAACTACGTTATAAATATTTCTGCTTGAAACAAAAATTAGTTTATAAAGAATATGTCACTATGTTAGAAATTTCGTGCTTGGACTTCTCAACTGGTTCTTTCAGAGTAATTTTAATTTTGTTATACTATGGTGATTCTTAGGTTTCCAATCCAGATTACAGGTTACCCTTACTTAATAGTTGATGTAGTAATGGATAATAAGTTCATACGTTTTTATTATATAAAATAACTTTAATGTTTCGATAAATTGGAAAAGTCTTTGCAATTGTGATTGAAGATTTCTAAACATTTTAGTTTTTGAACTAATTTGAAGCTTAATGTAGAGCATTATATTATACTTTCAGTTGAAACAGTCCTTAATTACCTGTACTCTAATGGGTCAGTGGTAAGTTTACACTAAAATTCGAGGTTCGATTCATTGTAGTTGATAGAGTGCAGACATTCTTTACATTTGCACTAAAAACAGCAACTCAATTAGCTCCTCATGATAAAATGTGCTAATTTGCTATTCAAGTTTTGTCAGAGATTATACATTTTTATACTAACTAATTTGAGCATGTAATAGTGTGACAATATGGCAAATAAATTTTAGATCAGAAATTGACTCCCATCTAGGTTTTCACTTTCATAAAGTTATTACGTAAAATTGAAATAAGGACAATATTTTCAGATTTGAATGACCTTGTAACCACCATAAAAAATAGGAAATAAATCTAAATTACCTCTTTTTTTTTCTTTATAGTTTGGTTTGAATTTTGTGCAAAGCTACACAAGGGCTATCTTCACTAGCTGTCCCTAATTTAGCAATGAAATACTAGGGGGAAAGCAGCTAGTCATCAACACCCACTGTCAACTCTTGGGCTACTCTTTTACTAATGATTGTGGGATTGACCATCACATAATAACGTCCCCACAGATGAAAGTGCAAGCATGTTTGGTGGGACAGGGAATCAAACCTGCAACCCTCAGGTTGCGAGTCAAGTGCCCTAACCATCTGGCCATGCTGGACTGTGATGCTTAGTTTCACCAATATAAGAGGCATTTGAATATATGGATATATCTATAAAAACTGGTAAGCCCTCTCAACTCCATTATCTACCAACACAATACTGAAATAGGGCATCCAATTTCTCTCTCCAACTTTAAAATCCTCTCAACAGCTAAACATGATACCAAATTGCTAATAAAAAGAGATGTTGTACATTAAAACTCTACTTCTGTCTCTAAATAATACACAGTCTTCATCTGATTTAAATCTATTTGAATATGAACTACTTCTTCTGCACTACATACTTTTCATTTTCTTGTGTTCTTTTTGTATTCAAATTGTTTACTTATTATTTATTATATCATATCTCTGGTGTAATTACCATTGTGTTTATTTTGTATCTCTAGATTACTGAAAATGGAATTTTGAAGATTCTGAAATGTTTGATAAATGCTTCATGTAAATACATTCTATTTTATCTTATTCAAAAGTAATTAAAATATCTGTATTTCTTATCTAGTTTAAATGGTTAAATATTAATAAGAACACAGGAGATTGGTAAACATTAAAGATTTGTATTTTATGTCACCACCCTTTATAAAGCAGTCACATTAAAAACTCTTGTTAAGTAGGCATGCAGTTATACCTGCTGATCAAACAGGGGTAAGTTACCAAATAACATATTATTCTGTGCAGAGCAATTTGACAAACATATGGGATGAAAAAATAACCTCATCAGAAGTACTTTAAACTGTAAAATAATGGGATTTATTCCAAATTAAAGAATACTTATAAAAGCATATTTCCAATTCCAGTAATCATACCTGAGTTGGTTGTGACAAAAGCTTAAATATAACAAACACTGTGGTATTACACATACAAAAGATATATATTTTTTCATAAAAGTTTTACATGTAGTTTAAAATAAATCATATATCTGAAAATACAAAAACCTATTGCTGGGTTTAGAGGACTATAGAATATAAATTCATTCTGTCAGTCTAATCTGCCTTTGAAGAAACTGCTGTAAGTTCCATTGAGTATGGTTCAACATCTTTGGGCCATTATGAATAAAGAGGATTGTCATATTTTCTGCATAGGCCAGGTCAGGAAGTAACTAAAAAGTAAAAAAAAAAAAAATTAAAATAACATCCTTTGTACAAAGCCAAACTTAAATAAATAACAGTTATAGAAGTTTTCATAACATAAATATGGAAGTTTTATTTCCCTGGACACACAATTTCTACATAAGTGTTCATACACCTCAGTTTATATATCTGTTTTTCTTTCCTGAGTTAGTGCACTGCATAGCAAGAAGAAGCATGATGAGTTGGCTGACCACTGGATCAAATCAAAGAGTTTGCTTGATTGTCAAGAGAGAGTTAATATAAACACAACATAGCTAAGTGTGTATGAGGTAAATATATAAGCTGTATTATTAAAACAAACAGTCTGTTACATCAAATCTACGATAGTATATGAAATACAAATTCATCATCGATAGGATCTGCAAGTGAGGTTCATTCTTTCTTCACAGCTGCTTTCGTTTGCAGTGTCAGTCAGAATGTCTAATATACCTACACTAATTCACTTTATATGAAATACAAATTCATCATCGATAGGATCTGCAAGTGAGGTTCATTCTTTCTTCACAGATACTTTCGTTTGCAGTGTCAGTTAGAATGTCTAATATACCTACACTAATTCACTTTATTATAATTTACTAAATTCATTATTACAATTATTTTGCATTGTTAGCTAAAGCAAACTTAGAAAATAAGTTGTACTCTACAGAAGTTGAGTACATTATATTAAAAGTCTTGGAGTCCCATCATGTTGTTACAATACATGTCACCAGACCCACTCATGTTTACTCTGAGGGTTATGCACCTTGAACATAGCCCTGTAGTGTAGTTTCCACTGTAAAAAGACTCTGTCATAGAGCTTTCACATCTACAGTATACCACCCCTCCTTTCATGCTTTCCATAGACCATCTAGTGTATGAAGATAATGATTTCCTAGCACCAGTTTCAACAGTCCAATCACACAGAAATTCATAGGCTTGGCATCTGGTAATTTGACCAGCATCTAAAGTCAGAAATGACATGAATACCCATTTCATTTTCCAACTGCTTGTGGTATAAAAAGGTTGAAAGGATATGTTGTGGGAGTAAATTGTATACATGTGACTTGTGTTGCTTTTCCAGGAAGAGATTATACCTGATTATGTTGTGTATTGTTGCCTTTATTACATAGATGCCTTTTGCTACTGACCTTTATATGTGTTTCCATGACTATGGTATGACTTGTTGCAGGTCTCTTTCTGGATGGTCTTGGTCCCCAAGATAATCCATATTCCTTTGTTTTCTAATGCCATTAAGTACATGAGATATCCCTCTCTTGGAAAAGATGTCTCCAATCTGAACACATCTTTTTGATCTGAGTGTATTAATAGCTTATATAAAAAACGACTGTCAAATTCTTTTCCTAAAATCAATCAATTTTCAGTAGTATCAAACTACCTATGAAATGACAAGCCATGTCAAAATGTACTTCTGATATATGCTGTTCCACTGTGACTTTATATTAGCTATGGTTCTCACATGACTTGCTGATCTGTATATTCAAAATTGTTAAAATAATGTACTCAACTCTCTATATTTTTTCTTTTGTGTTGCTTTAATTATTGGTAAGAATATTTAATACATTTATTTTTATCAATTATAATTTATTATTGTATATTATTATAACAATTATTTTGCACTGTTAGCTCATTATGTGGACTTATGATTAGGAATGTAAGAATGATATATTTAGATAACTGTACTCGTTACTAGTATGATTTTTAAATGTTTTTCCACTGAACTAGATATCTTGTTTTAAGCCAACCTTTATATTAAATATTTACTACAGAATGATTATTATGTGCATTTAACTCTCTACTGGATCCCCATATTTTACAAATATGGAAAAGCTAACACTTTTAAAACAAATGTTAGCTAAGAAAACCATGCAGCACATACAATCACAAACATTTCGTATCCATAAATTTACTCAGTCAGAAGTATGTATAAATACATTTAATAATATGACATGGGATGATCTTCAATACTCTTTTGCTTTGTTTAGACAATATAAATATCACATCTCTTAAATTGAAATGACCCATAAGATACCATAAAGGCATGTTTAAACTTGAGACTGCACTTTACTAGCACTACTAGTGTTTATACAAGCCACTGTTTCCCATTTCTCAATCTGTATGCATGACACTGACTAAAATATTACAAAACTACATATTACAGTGGCACTTTCTAAAGAAAGGTGGGAAATAGGGTGAGACATATGATGATGCATAGTCCAGGCACATGCACTGTGAGTAGCCAAGTTCTGGGCGAGGACTTTGTTTATCTTTAGTGTTCTTGACAATGTCACTGAGATTGTAACAGTTTGCAGGTACATTTACACATACAGTAATTTGTTTCTATCCTAGACCCATGAACTTTGGAGCTTATGTACACATCACATTGTGTGTTCATGATGTCCATTTGGAAAGGTTTGTTGCAAGAAAATTCAAGGATGTATTTTTTTTACATGGATTGTCAACAATTCACAAGTCGTAATGGGCAAGTCTCAAGTCATTTTTGTCCAAATCCCAAGTAAAACAAATTGCGACTCGAGTCAAAATTGCATGACTCAAATCTACAACTCTGGTTTCACAGTAAATAAATGTTAGGCATTCAACGTGATCAGGAAATTTTGATTAACAACCAGTTATAATATTCTTGTGTTTCTTAATTTCATAGTGAAAACTAAACTATCTCATATTGAAATACATCCTGTAAATTATTTGCTAATTGTTAATAAAACTTAAAATATTTCTTATACTAAGACTAATAACAAATGAATTAATGAAAAAAATCCATATTTTTGCAACCTGCTTAACAACAGACTATTCATTATGACACTTGATTTTGAGTTCGAAATTTTTGCTCCTTAGTATCAACATGGTAATCTTACATTCCAAGTTCATAAAATGCATACATGTTTCCATAAGGAAATGTAAAACACTAACTTTTGGAGTGAGAAGAAAATATTGAGATGTGGCTTCTAGACAAGCTGTTTGTACAACTAGCTCAAAAACCCTTCTTTCATTCCTGGAATCCATCCCCTATAATACATAACAAAGCAAACATATAACACTTACCATCAACATAAATATTTTTGTTCAATATAAATGTCATTTTACAAATTAAGCTTAAAGAAAGGCTAATTTGACTGGGTTAAACTTTGAAAAGTATGAGATAACTTTGTCAAAAAAAGAATATGAAATACACATGCCCAGCCATTAAATTTTAATCTGACTTAAAAGTTTTGATGCATCTCATAAAACAAGATGTGTTAAAAAATAAGTAACTAGGCAGAAATACTAAAATGCAGATTTAACATTTTTTTCACAATTTATTATGACATGGTAAAGTTTATGTAACTCCTGATATAACTCTTTATGCTCCCCCACTGACTCAGCTGTAAGTCTGAAGGCTTATGATGCTTAAAATTAGGTTTTGATATCCATGGGGAGCACAGCACAAATTGCCTATTGTGTTTAAGAAAACAACAACAACCAAACAAACAAAATAACCCTTTATATGGTGTTAGGTAAGTGTTAAAGTTAAATAAATAACCAATGACTATAAAGCTTATAAAATCTGAATTTCAAAGCCTGTAAGTAAAGAAACTGAGAGGATATATATTGTAGCAACCTGGTTGATTTCATCCACACAGCGAAAAGGAACTTTAGTCATCTCTTGCAGGGCCATCATGTAGAGAACTGTAGCAACACTTCGTTCTCCTCCACTCTGATGGTATGGTGTCAGCTCTTTCAATTCCTCAGTATCTCTGTACTTCACTCGAATCAAAACTCCATAGTTCTCAAAGTCTTCCTTCAATAAAAGGAACAGATGTTAAAAATTAACATTTTTCTGAAAATCAACTTAAAAACAAAAATTTAATGGCTAATTTTGCCTCTTAATAGAAATAAAGCACACTAAAATTGTTTTAACACTACCTCAAAAATCAACTAAAGTAAAATGTAGGCATAGTTCAAACTTTAACCCATACAATCGATTTAACAAGAAAGTCATACTTAAAGTTTCAGTGTAAGTGTGAATGCTAGGTTTTCATTTTTCCCACCTCATTTAAAATCACAATCAAAAGTTTCCTCAACCTTTTACTTTCATACTGTGTTCTTTAAGTTCATCAATCTACCAATATAGACTGCAAACCAAAATTTGAGTTCAAGTGTACTGTAGCACATTCCTAGACAATATCATACTCATTTCAATCCAAATGAATTTTATGCAAACAGAAATTTTTCTTAAACATTAATTGAAACAGGTCTGAAATTTAAAAATCTTAGTATCTCTCTTTAACCTCTACAATCAACTGTATAATGGAACATTAAACAAGAACAACTAAATGCATAAGAAAAATTACATACAATGCAATAACAACATGTGTTATTTACTAATATATTAAGTTCTGAATAAGTATTACAATACAAAAAAATTGATATTCTATACATAATCAGAGAAATAAATTAACTAAATTATTTTCCTTTAATCAATCATCTTTAACTTGCAACTAGCAGGGTTTCTTCAGGCAGTTAGAATCAAAATTTACAGGTTTTTCCCTGACTAAAATTTGTGTATTAAATTAACAATTTTTATAATAAAAACTAGCCTTCGTATAAAAAAAACAGTATCATCTTTCATAGTGATAATGGATTTAAAAAATTTTCAGTACAACTGATATGAATTAATGAATAAGAAAACTGCCCTAGCCATATACATTATGCAAAAAGACATTTACATGTGCACTCTTTCACACTGCTACTAGTTCCACACTTTTAGCTAAGGTTTCCAAATTCTCTAATTCAGTATAAAAATCCCTGATTTATAGACAAAAGGAACCTATTAGAAGCACAAATCATGAGTAAATGGAGTTGAGAAGAGAAATGCGTGGTGAAAGTTCTCTACATGGGTACAACTCATCAAACTACGTTATGCAATGAGTACAAGTCAGACACTTTCAGGGTCTGATAGGTTAATAAAGCACTAAATTATAGAATAACATTGTAATATGCAGACACTATATATCTTTCTCTCCAAATAGCAGTATTTATTAAAAGCAAAATTCCTAAATCTTTCTAAGTTCTGATTCTGGAACACTTTAAAATTGGTAGTGGTCACTTGATAAGTTCCACCTGAGGTATTGCTTTTTTGTAGCTTGACCAATCCAGGATTATATTTACTTTTCATGGGATAGCTGCCCTGTGTCCTTCTTGATATTCTGACTCAGGAATACCATACAGCTGCCCTTTTTTGATTGGTCAGCTGCAAGAAAAATATGCTTTGTGATATGCAGCTTTTGGAAAGAATTTGAATTGAGAGTGAAAAGAGCAGTTAATTTTTTATGACAGCCAACTTCCTGTGAAAGTCACTTCTTAGTCTCAATGTGCTTATACCTTCTGATTGTGATGAGTTTGTTTTGAATTTTGAGCAAACTACATGAGGGCTATCTAAATTTAGCCATCCCTAATTTAGCAGTGATAGACTAGAGGGAAGACAGGTAGTCAATACCACCAACTGCCAATTCTTGGGCTACTCTTTTACCAACAAATAAATTGTGATGGGAGCAGTCAAATACCATTAATTAATTTAGTCCTACTTTTGTCATTTTCTTACTTGTTATTTTTTTTTCTCATCTGCTTATGTGCTTTAATAAATAAAATGATTTATTTTTATTTGTGTAGGCTTCAACATCATGTGTTGTTTCTTTTATTTCACCTGCCACAAATCACTGCACTTTCCTTCTGCAAAATCATAACCACAAATTTTCGTTTTTGTGGAGATAAGGTAACTACATGCAGGCATCGCCTTCGATTATCACAATATAGAAGTTACTGTCAATAAATATGCATCATATGTGGTTGATTAAACTTGTGTATCTGAATAAACAGATCAACAAAGTTATTTAAAGTGTCATTTTCTAACTATTACTAAATAATATGTCAAATTAAGTCATGAAAACAATGTTACTTTGATATATTTGAACATGAAGGAGCCTATGTATTTACCTAATCAATTATTATGTGAAATAAGGAACAAAAATGACATTAGTCTGATAAAAATTCAGCATGAAATAGTCTATGTATTTAAAAAACTAATTATTATGTATCCCCCCAAACAAAAACAAACAAACAAATTATTAATGCAAATGTTATTTTATATTGTTGTGGAACAGCTGTGGCCAAAATGTATTAATGACCATGCAGTATCTGGGCAATTAAAATAAGATTCACTGCCTCAGTACAAACTTAGCTAGCCAATTAATGTTGGTTGGCATGAATGGATTAACAAGATTCCCACTGTCCCTATCTACTACCTAGCGAAACCCCAGAGGGTCAAAATGGGAATGTCATGACCTTTTTACAGAGTTGCATTCAAAATTTAATTAAACTATTTGATTATCAATGTACGTTAATAAACTTGGCATCAAAATATAGTTGATAAGCCAAGTTTTATATTATCTAAGTTTTTAATTTTCTAATTTCAAAAGGAATTATTTACAATAAATTCTCAGTCTGCAACTCTCAAGTCACATGATGCAGAGGCACTCTGAGTTCTCATTTATAGATTATTTTCTCTTTCCTTATAAGAGCTTCAGATTGTTCAACCAATTAGAAACACATACTATTGAAATTATCAAGTCAAAATAGAAAATTTCAACCTCTTATCTTTTTGCTTTACTGAGATATCACTATTTGTATTCAACTCACATGACAAGCACCTCCCATGTCCACTGTCTTTTAAGAAACATCTATAATTCGCTTTAACATTGCTATTGGATATGTTTATAACCAAGAGAAAGAGCATGTTCTAAGTTATATAAAATTGGAGATTGTCGGTTATATTTTAGAGCTCAGATCTGATAAGTTGCATGGAGAGCTCAATCTTGTTTTTGACTAAAGATGTTGTTCTAAGCAGTAATGTAACTTTTGTAACTGATTTACAGAGTAGTTGAAAAGCCAAATAACTTACAGTAGTTTTGGGGCATTCTATTCTAGTTGTTGACATATCTTTTGTGTTCTAAAAGCTATAATTTTCCTATACTGAAAATGTATTTCCGATAGGTACTTACCTCCTCTTACAAGATTAGCTATTCTACTTCAGTGCTGCCCTCTATATGCAAACTTTTTCATTACACATGTCACAAACCTTTCGCTTCCCCCTATTGGAATTACAAGATTCCAACACGTCTCTCATGCAAATCATCATGCATCACCTCTTTACCAATAGGAGGATGACATGCTCACATGATGCATGTGACTCCCTCTACACTCCTCCACTGAACTATCACTTTGAAGTTTGGCAGAAGATGTCAGCACTGGAAAAATGTAGGGAGGAAGGGTGGGAAGTGTAAACAGAGGGAAGTACCTATCGGAAATACATATTCAGTATAAAAAAATTATAACGACCGATATGGTACATACCTCCTCTCTCAAGATTAGCTAGAACCCCACATTGATAAGGAGGAGGAACTGGTGCAAGGGAATGATAGAAGTACTCCCAAAGGCATCTGAAGGATACCCCTGGAAATGAGAAATTCAAAGGTCACAAAAGGGGAAACCACACCACTTCTGAGCCAGGTATACTCTTTGCCTAACTGTGGAATGTGTAAGATATAAGGGCGGAAAATGAGAGGGAGTACATCCAAGTGAGAGAGAATGTGGCAGGAAAGTGATCCTAACCACAGAAATATACTGTAATTCAATCCTCCAGTGAGAAAGGTGGGTAAACAAAGGATGCGCCCCTAGGTGTAGAGTGGCTAGGGCATAGAGTACCGTCCTTGGTAAGTCAACTACACCCAAAATCTGCCTGTGAAACAGGCCAGGATCATCCAAATGGCAATAACATCCCCGTAAGAAGAGAGGACGAAGGATAGTCAAGGACAGAATCTGAATAATCCCATGTACCATCGCCGAGACCCACAACACAGATGGAGAAAATCAAGAAAGGAAGATAGACAACCCAAAACTTGTGCAAGGACTTACGTTGATCGGTTCACTCTAAATCCAAAATCTGTCCACAGGGTACCGACATCCACACAAGGGTAGGATGAGGGCTCCCAATCAAAGGGGTGACCTGCATTCTGACATCTCATTCCGTTGTCATTGGTTGTTGCAAACAGGAGGAAATCATGTCATCTATGCTCACAGAACACCATTGCCCTACTCTGTAACTGAATGGTTATTGTGTGGAACTCATTCAGCATGGTGCCTGCATGGTCAAACACCCCATCAGCTTGGAACTGGAAAGTGGTAGACTCTCATAGAGAAGGTTGGGCCTGACTGATATGAATGTCGAAAAAGACTCCCAATTGGACGAGATATTGAGTCGGTCTGAGGAAGGACTTCTCCAAATTGATCAACCAGTCCACCCAAACTGAGACAGGGGGTACATCATCGAGAAAAGCGATAAGAAGAAATAACCCGAGTATAAAGGACGGGTATGGGCTGGGAAGAGGAAGGATGAGAAACAGTAATTGGAGGCATATGAGGCCGCTCCTCTATTCTCTTCCCCCTTGACCCTCCCCATTTCAAAGTTAATTCTTCTAACGATATGTTTTCCACCCCTTTCTCCCACGCTAGTTTCAAATGTCCTTTTCTGGGTAAGGATAATTTCAGACAACAAAAAACAAACAACTTTTCAGTTAATAATAACTGTATAATAATTGAAAATTATTGGTATAACTATGATTGTTTAATGATCTGTAAATTTACACACTGAAAGAATAAGCAAGTTAAACTTGATGGTATTTGTAAAAAAAAGAAAAGAAAAAAAATGGGCTATGATATTCGTAAGGGTGGATTGTTGTTGGACTGATATCACCCAAGGCTCTAGAGTTTCCTGTACCATATCAAAAACATACTGCCTCAGAAATGGAGCCCTACATAAATCATAAGATATGTTGATGGTAAATTGACCCAAGCCAATACGGCACCATGACCTATAAGGTCCCAACAACAAAGAAACCACGTATGTAATGCCAGAGCCAAAGATGACATGCGGGCTAAAATGGAGGAGAGAAGGGCAAGGTTGTCCCATGTAATGTTAGATCTCCTGGCATATAAAAGCAGATAAATCCACCATCAGATTGCCCACACCTGAGCCCTGAGAAAATATGCTGGTCGCTGGTGTAATCCCCAAAGTGGTAATGTTAACTTTAGCATTCATTGCACAGAAAATAAGGTGACCAGAATTAATTGATAAATAGTAATAGAAGAAACAGGCTGAATGAAAGCAAATTAATTTAAAAACAACCACTTCGTGAGGAAACAAAGTCAAACACGAAGCATTAAACAAACAAAAGAGCATGTCTGAACACAAGCACTGCCAATCAAAAAATGATAGCTCGGTAGAGGAATGTAGAGGGAGTCACATGCATCACATGAGCAAGTCATACTCCTATTGCTTTATTACACTTGATAGATATGGTTCAAAGAACAAAAAAATCAAGTGAAAGCAGTCTGAAAAGGTTACAAGGCCTGATGCTGTTAGGATAAATAACTGGAATTGTCTATTACAATTTGTAGTCATTCGAGATAAAAAAAAAAGTTTTTTATTCAATACTTCTCATTCACTGTACATTGACAATAAAGCAGTCCCTGGTGGATACGACTTCCTTTTAGATAATACTTTTTTTCAGTGCACAGATCAATTTTACATTGATCTGACCTCCCACAAACAACTTCCTGACAAATGTGATATATGACTGTGATTTTTTGGCAGAAAGTTAGATAAAGACCACTCTATAGCAACTTTTATTCATTTAGATAAAAATGTATAAGCTTGTTGTGTGTTCATTTATTTGATTTTACATGTATATGTATGAACTATAATCTGAATTGGTGATGATTCAACTGTAGTTTGTTGACGTCCACAATGGGCAAGTGATTAGATGCCGCACCACAAAATAAAATGAACATGAAGGCAGGGAAATTTTCATATTTTATGTAATATTCTTTAAAATATGATTATCTCTACCTCGATTATTCAATGTGACCAGAAAAAATTAATAATTTCAACAACATGTGATTTCTTGATGAGTAGTGCACAATTGGTCATGAAAATGAAGCCATGATGCAAGCTGGGAAAACCCTCACCAGAGAATCAGCAGTTAGAACAAGTGTTTCTTGAGATGTCATATGATGCATGACATAGGTAAGTAATTTTCTCAGTGAGTAGTTAATCTGCAGCTTGCTGTATGAATATGACACGTATCAAAGAAAAATCCCTAACATTTTTGTACAGATAGATTCTGACTCAGAATGCCTCAAGAAAAGCGAAAACATAAACACCTCACATCACTTTTGTGCTGAAAATGAACAACAAAATGCTTCTCAATATCATATCTGCTGGACTCATGAACATTCAAAGTGACTATTAAATGTGGAAAAGAAACAAAGATAAATAATTTTTTTATGAAATAAATTTGGTGTTAATTTGTCATATTTTACATGTATGAAATAAAAATGTGATATATATATGTTTTATGAAATAAATGTGATTGATGAATAAATTATTTCACATAAAACACAAACAAAACAATTTTAAGTTATCTTTATTGAACTGTTATCCATCATAACTATTATTATACCAATTTGCTAAGTTGTCTTATTACCTATACACAGTGGTGGGATTCAGCCGGTTCGCACGAACCTGTTCTTAGAATTTAATGACCTCCACGAACCGGTTGTTAACAATCGTATGTATAGGCCTAATAATAACGTTACAACTTACAACAATATAAATATATTTT
>NW_013666627.1:329488-332171 GCF_000517525.1 Limulus polyphemus | reverse complement strand
TTTGTTAGATGATAGATCTATCATCTATGCATTAGTTTAATACATTTTTAAATTTTTAAGAAATATAAATTTTTGTGTTTTCACTCCAAATATAACAAGACCCCTTTCTCTAATAATTGATTTCTTTGTTTTTCACCTGTTACTATCCATTTTATTTATTTTTTTGTTTTTTTCTACTTTACTATTTTTTGAAATATATATTTTAACGTATTACATATGGAAGAAATTAATAAAGATTTGAATTTTGTTAATTTGAAAGATTATAAAACACTTTTTTAATTGAAAGTTTCTAAAGAATCTTTAACACTATCCGTGACGGCCTATTTTCAAGCCTTGGCACTGCTTGAACCCAGTCGTTCGTTATTTAGTTATTGATCCTTTGAATAACAACTTCCTCTCAGATACGACTTTTTTTATCATGGCAGATAGGTTGGTCATATCGAGGAGGGACTACTGTATAGGTGTACAAAGTTTGTAAGTTCTTATGAGCATATATGTATATTATTTCTATTTACTCATAAATGTTTAATTTTTAGATACTTTTCTTAAAACATAAAACAATAAATACAAAATATAGAGAAAAAAGAATGATTCCTAGCACTTACGATGTTACTAAATTGATTTGCACTTGCACATCATACTTGCTAAACCTCCCCATAAGCCTTGTTTATTCTATCAAGTGGAAGGGAAAGACAGATTAATTGTTGTAGACCTAAAGTATGCATTTTGAAAACTAAACATTTATTAAATTATTATATTGGTACACATAAAACCACTGTAATTTATCTGGCTTTCTAGCTAAGCTATATGAGGGTTAAAAAATCTAACTTGTGTTCAGAGCAATGACTTATTCAACATGTTTTAAGGTTTCCAGTGAAATTACAAGTTTCCCCTTCAAGCCAATTACAAATGACTGTCAGATTTATATAGTTTGAAATGTGCTCTTTCTATTGGTTATAATCAGGTATTTAAGAGAAATAGGCATAACTAGACAAAAGGTATAGAAAGAATGGAGTAGTACGTGGGTATACACTTGTAGGTTTGCAAAATATATTGATATCTTCGCAAATTAAAAATTTGAGAGGTTCTTATTTTGTATTCCAGCTTGTAAATGTCTGAAATTTAAGTTTCTAATTTGTTAACCACTACAGATGTTATATGGTAGGCTTATCTGGTATTTCTTAATATTTTCTCTTAAAATAAGAAATTAAAACATATATAATATTAAAATTTGAATTACAACTTTCATTGTGTTACCAATTTTACTGACATACAATGATAATAAAGTTGTCTAATTAAATTTTGAAAATAACTAAAACACTGCAATAAGTGCTCTTTGACCTGTCCATAAACAGAGGATTAAACTCTTTCCAAATGTTTAAAGCATGTTTATAGTCATCATTCAATATAATGTAATATGTTTCTATTAATGGTAATTGTGTTTCATTGCATTAATCAAATGAGTCCATATAATCATACAGATAGTCTCCTTTACTTATTACAAGATCAAGCTTATCTTCTGGAATATTGTTCTGTATTTTTAAACTCCTCTTTATTAAGATTACTTAAGAGTTTATCTAAACTACTAGTCATGAATCTATGAATCTTAATTTTAGGTTACCAATTTTTTTACTTAGTGAAAGTTAACATTTTCTTTACTAGAAAATGTATTTCCAATAGATACTCATATCTTGACACAGTTTAGCTATCATGGCTGCATGTCTGCTTAAAGATTTACATGCCACTAGCCTTTAGTGAACTCTCACCTAATCTCATGAGATTTCTTGTGGATTGCACTATAGCATAATGTCATTAAGCAGCAAAAGCTCTTCATCAAATGGTAGGTGACACATGTCCATGTGCAATAACTACCCCTAGACATTTGCATTTGAGAAATTCAAAGATGCACCAGAAAGGTGGAGAATGAGTGGGAATGTGTGTGAAGAGGTATCTATTGTAAATCCTCAATAGCTGCAGGATTAGAGTAAATTAATCTATTGAATATTATTTTTCCTTTTTATTAGCTATATTTTTGTGTGCCATTAATACCAAGCATGGGGTGCACATATACCCAATTCGATTTTGTTACTCATTAGGATCTCTACCAATTCACCCTCAAATTGAAATTCTTTTAGGTAGGATTAGAATAGATTAATCTATGAGACATTGGGCATGGTAAAATACATCAATCAAAAGAGTTTGACGTCCTGAGTCGAAAACTGTAATTAGATCTCAAATCGGTCAAGAGATAACGGAGCTACGAGCTAAAAGTTTGTATTTGAAAAAGTCAGAGCCATTCCATGAGGCACTATGCCATGGTTAATAGTTACAGCACTATTATCTATAAGTGTGATATGTATATATATATATATTCATATTAAAGATAACATTTTTACAGCCCCAATTTTTGAAGTCTCCCTTTTTCTACATCTGTCCCTTCTGGGGATACAGGTGTTCAAACTTCCACTAATTCCAATTTTCATTACAAAGAAGTTTTATGAGGCATTTTTGAGTTCCTTATTTTGAAGAAATGAGGTACAATATCATCCTGATTCCTTTGCTTTTTTAAACTTGTTTTCTATCTTTTGATAATGCATATGATAGCCACATGATTGTTTCAATAATTAAACAGGTCTATTTCATTTCATATTGTTACGTCTCCGTTCGTTCGTTAATTAATTTT
>NW_013666627.1:328041-329283 GCF_000517525.1 Limulus polyphemus | reverse complement strand
AAGAACATCTCACGTGCTCATGCTCGACAATACTCAGTTCAATTACACATTCTCTGACTGCAATTCAGTTATTCATTGTTCCGTCACGTTGTGACCGTCTAATATATACCAGACTATCCCAATCTAATAGTCTCCCGACAATTCACGAAGGAACAGCATATTTCAAGAAGGAGGTGGCATGATACTAGTCACGTGACCTCGCTGACGCAACACTGCCCCCTCCTTAGTACTGTTCGTCCCGAACAATGGCCACTTACATTAAACCAATAACAATTAACAATAACTTAATTAAAAGTACAGAATTACAAACACAAAATTACAATTCAACAAAGTCTCTTAATTTTACGGGACGTATCTTCTTCCGTACTGGTCTCCGTCTCGTTGGCTTCTGCTTCACGTGGGGTTCATCTGCTTCATCAGGAAATGTCCTATCGTTGATAACAATCACATGAGTGGTAGTAACTTCATCAAGACCTTCACCGTTTCCCTTCACAAAACTGAGTAGAGTTTCTTCTTCGATGGTGGCTTCTTCAGGTGGCACGTCTTCAGCAGCATCATTTGTTCTGTTGTCCTCTTCGTCCCAACTGAAATGTCCTGGACCATGATAACGCCAAAGCCTGTTGGCATGCACCACATTTGGCTTACCTCGCCGACCACATTTTACTATGTCATATGGGCCTTCCTATGGAGAAGACAACTTAGGAGACTTCCCTTTGGTCTTCCTTGGATTATACAACCATACCTTATCTCCTGGTACAAAGCTGACTTCAGTGGATCTCTTATCATAAGATAGCTTCATAGAATCAGCAGACGTTTTCAAGTTTGAACGCACTTGATGGTGAATATCATCCATCCTTTCCGATAACACTTCCACAAACTCTGACATATTCACAGGCAACTCTTCATAAGGTGGGCATCCCTTATGCTTGGGTCCCCTTTTAGCACTACATATACTGCATGTCCTGCACCATTCTTCCACATCTCGCCTCATACCTATCCAGTAAAATCTTTGTCGTAGGTGACTCAATGTCTTCTTAATTCCGAGATGTCCTCCTGTTAAAGTATCATGGGATTGACGCAGTACAACTTCCCGTAACTTTCTCGGTATAACCGTTGGCCAAGTCGTCAATTTCCCATCTCCGGAGAAGAATACCATCTTCAAGCTTTAACTGCTCCCATTGTGCCCAATAGTTCTTTGTCACAGGGCTTAGACTAGACACCTTCTCCCAAGCAGGGAGCACA
>NW_013666627.1:326682-327637 GCF_000517525.1 Limulus polyphemus | reverse complement strand
TCCTTTATGATCCAGCATCTTGATACTCACAAGGGTTTGCTGAGACGCAGAATCTATGACAAAGTTTCACCTTTGGCCATCCAGCTTTCCTGTCACATAGATGCTGTGTGTGCTTGACATTTTACACCTAGCTGTAGGGACTTTCAAGATGGGGGTTGGTGAGTGTCCCTCAACACCAACCACTACTGGTCTCTTTGAGGCTGACTTGTTGGTAATATTCTTCCTACACTGGCTCCTCAGATGTCCTTGCTCCCCACAGTTCCAACAGCCTTTCTGGATACCAGCCTTCTCCTCTGTGTTGAAGTTGCCAGCATTGAGCTCTCCTGTGTCTAGGTTTGTTACAGTGCTAGCAAAGTCCCTCAAACCTCTCTGAAAGCTGCCCTTTTCTGGCCTTGAATCCAGATGACTGTACCAACCTTGGTACCTCTGTGCTGGACTTAACGTAGGATTCAAATTCTAGAGCTCTGGCCATTGCATCCTGCATGGTAGAGGGGTGTGCTTGCTTCACTTGTATCTTAAGTTGTGGACTGTCCAAGTCATCTACGAACTGATCCTTCAATAACAACTTGAGGAGATTGGGTGGTGCAGTTGGGTAGGTCTTGTGTGCCATGCTTTCCAAATCCTGTGCCAGCTCTTGCAGGCTCTCCCCTTTAGCACGGACTCTTGTCCTAAACCTAGCCCTGTAGACTTCAAACTGATTTTGGGTTCCGTACCTGAGTTCTAGAGCCACTACCAGTGCTCTATAGTTGTGCCTGTCGTCTGCTGACAACTATCCAAGTATTTCCAGTGGTTGTCCTTTCAAGCTCGATGCCAGATATACTGCTTTCTGCTCCTCTGTCCATCCGTTCATCTCTGCCAGTAACTCAAACTGTGCACTATATGCTTCCCACGGTGCTTTCCCATCGTATTCCTGTGGCTTCCTTCGTACTGAATCACTCCTAGTACTGACATTCAT
>NW_013666627.1:305970-326426 GCF_000517525.1 Limulus polyphemus | reverse complement strand
CTACCCCAATCTAGTAGTCTCCCGACAAATTACAAAGGAACAGGATATTTCTAAAAGGAGGTGGCGCGATACTAGTCACGTGACCTCGCTGACGCAACAATATGTTGTAATACTTTATATATTCTGTAAAAAGTCAACTATAGAACATGGTTCTGAGTATGTTAATTACTTGCCATCAATAAATCCCACATAAATTGCATAAGATGTTTGAAAAGTAACTTCTGAATGATGAGTTAGGCTTAAATTTCATGTTAATATTTTATATATTTATGAATTAGGTATTTGAAAGAATAGATTTTCTGTTATTATAAGACAAAAATCATATAATCTTGAAAATACTAAAAGTACTGTATCTTTCTGTCATATATCTACTAATGTAGTTTTTATTTACATATAACTATTATGGTAAATGTAACTAATATTTCTCTCAATTAATATTATGACATCATAAAGGCAAATGTTAGTTATATAGATAAAAAACAGAATACCATTTCCAAAAATTTGATTTCAATAATTCAAAGTGGAAAACTTCAAGGAACTTACAGGATTCTCACTTGTACTTAGAGTTACCTCTCCAGCACAGCCCAGGGCAGCAAAGTACTTTCTGAATTTCATGTTGATATGACTTATTAATTCTTCTAGACAAGGAAGCCAAAGCTGTTTTATTTCCTCAATCTTTTTTTTAAGTTGTTCAAGATGTTGCATTTTGTTACAAAATTCCTTCTCAATTTTCTTGATTTCCTGTTTTTTCTGCTTGTATTCTTGAACTACCTATAGGTTCATAAAAGTTTTACTTTCTTTATGTAAACTTTGCTCAAATAGTTGCAGAGAAAAATGAAATATTAAAACATTCAACTGCCAATAAAACTGAATGAGAACAACTTATTTCATAAATGATTTATTAGAATAACATATTTAATTATTTCTATGAAGAACACTTTATAATACGTATTTTAGAGTAATCAATTTGTTAAAGAAAGTTGGACAATAAGTGGATATTTGCTAATCGAATAATTGATGGGTTCATTAATTGATCAGTACACAAACCTCCCAATAGGAACATCCATACAAGAAAAAAGTACTTGTGTTAACTTCATGATGTATTCAGATAGTATTTTATTTCTACGAAATTTTTTTAAACAACACAATACTTGGCAAATGAATCACTCATCTTGACAAAACATTACAATTGCATGATCATCATTATTTCTTTATAAAATATGTAGTAATCCTGTACTAATCTACTATGAATAAAATGATAGAGAATTATTTAACTGTTACTATCACCATTCACCATTAGTATTAATATTGTTTTATTTAAAAAATCATGATTATACATTGTTTAAATAACATAAATATAAAAAATAATACTCAATAAAGATTTCAGTTATCAGAATATTTTGCACTCATCTACCATACTCACCATGTTACTAAACAGTAAACTTAACTAACCTTACATGGTAAACATAATAACAAAATCCATGTTTACAAACATTACAACTCAATAACACCATAATTTTTAACAAAGAACCAGGTATCAACAAGATACTTTTATTAACTTTAATAAATCTCCAGTCATGTAACTTTGTTTCATTTTGTGTATATATATCTTCATGTATCTAGGTAAATTACTTACACCTACAGATCACAAAACCTTCTCTAAACAATGTTGATTTGTTACTGTGTTAAACTTGTAATACAGTTTTCTTTGTTATCCATTCAACCCGTCTATAAGATGTGGAAGCTTACATAATCCCAAGTTATCTGACTTCTCACTGAAGAAAATTTCTATAGCTTTCAAACATACAAATACTTTCATAATTCATAAAAAGGAACTGAAAGGGCAGAAGCTATAAAAAAATGTAACCTACATATTTACTATTATGTGATAGTTTAATTCTTGCTCTATCCACAGTATCCTTCCTTTATAGCTTTTTTTTCAATAGTAAATGATCACTTGACGTGGTACCATAACAAGATTTCAAAAAAGGTCCAAGGCCTGTACAAAAACTAAGTGAATTTTAAAAACAAGGAATGGGCAGAAAAATTCTAAAAAAAAAATTGACAAGTGGGTTGTTTTGTTTACAGGCACAACTATCTGCAGCTGTGTAGAATTGAAAATATGATTTTTCCCTTCAAGAATTACACTAAATAAATGTAAGAAAATGATAAAATATTGATTCTAAAATAGTTTATGATTAAAATTATTGGAATATATTTAAAATTAGCATATAAAGTTGACTTCACAATTTGTTTCAAAAATTTTATCAAGTAGCAAAAAATATCAAAAGCAAGGGAAAACCCTGTCTTCAGACTTCAGGCAAAACAGTTTAGAATCAAATTGCTTTCAAATCCTAAACTACGTACATGAAAATGTGTCACACATGAAAAGCAATTGCATTGTTCAAAATTTAGAAACAATAAAAAAATATTCAGTTATCAGTACCCTTTTGCAACAATACTGTTTTATATATTTATAAGCATGTTCATGACAATGCTGAGGCCTTAAGTGTTGTGTCTGGCGTTATAAACATAACACAAGAAAAACAACATTTATAGGTTATTTAAAATTAGAGAAACCTAACATAAACTATACACTAGAAAGTACAAACATAACTCAAATATCATAATGTTTAAATCCTCACTTAA
Source organism: Limulus polyphemus (assembly GCF_000517525.1). NCBI lineage: Eukaryota > Metazoa > Arthropoda > Merostomata > Xiphosura > Limulidae > Limulus > Limulus polyphemus. Next base: position 323,777 of record NW_013666627.1, on the reverse strand, counting down.
CAAAATAACAATTTAACATCAGTTTGTTAAAAGTTTTATAACTAGTTCTCACAAAAACTCAACAGATTATAATGTTAAATACTGCAGATAAGAAAGGTTAAAATGTTAACATTTTTTGGCATTCAAAATATAATCTGCACTACTACACAACCTTACTACAGGTGTGCTATTTGCCGGAATTGCCAGTACTTAAGTACAACTCTACTAAGTTGTGGATACAAATGGGCATTATCTGCCCAGAATCTCAATGAGTTGCCTTGTAGATGTAGAGAGTGAAAAAACCACGTACCTATTAATTTGCTCTTCAGCAATCATTTCAGGTGAATTCTGTACTGTGGACATGTTCTTGTTCTGATAAAAAGATATCAGCAGCTTTAAACCTGCAGTGGTATTTTTCTTCATTGGCATTTCTTGAACTTCCTGGATGCTGAGACTACATATTACACACTTTCCTTTTCCATATTCGTTCAAGAATGGCATATCTTTAAATCTAGCACCCAGAAAGCATGCTTTCATCAAAATATTAAGAGTGACAGTTCATGTACATGTATTTTCAAGATCCACAAGCACTGCTTCTTTAATTTGTGCTATCACTCCTGAATCACCTTTGGCTGGTTCTAAGATGACTTTTAACTGATGGAGTGTAAAATAACAAACTTGATACAGTGGCACAATTCATTGCTGAATTATTGAATAATAAAGATAAATACAAATGTAATAATATGAAGCATTTATTAATATTTTGAAACTTTCAAAATTCCATCTTCAGTAATTTCGAGGTACAAAACAAACTGTTGTAATTACAACAGAAATATAATATAACTTGTAATACATAATAAATAAACAATTTGAATATAAAAAGCATAACAAGAGAAAATAACAACTATGTAGTGCAAATGAAATAAATAAATTGAAATAGATTCAAATCAATTGAAGACTGTGTATTATTTAGAGATGGAAGATGAATTTTTATGTACAACATCTCTTTTTATTAGAAGTTCAGTAGCACGTTTGGCTGTTGAGAGAATTTTAAAGTTAGAGAGAGAAATCGGTTGCCATATTTCTGTATTGTGCTGGAAGATAGCAGAATTGAGATGGTTTGTAACTTTTTCCAGTTTTTATAGGTATGCCCATTTGTTCAAATGCAAGTATTTTAAGGTGATGTTTGGTTTCACCAACAATGGAGGCCTTACAGTCTCTGCACATGTATAAGTAGATGAGATTTGAACAATGGGCAGTCTGGTGCACGATCTTTGAAGCAGAAAAAATTTTTGAGTCTGAAATTAGGTTTGAAAATAACTTTCAAGTCAATTTGGGGATAGTAAGAGTTATATAATTTTTTCAAATGTTTCTTGATAAGGGAGCTCTGTCTTCCAAGATATGGTAAGCAGGTGTATATATATAGGAAGTTTGGGTACCTTAGGTGGCTTAACAAAGATGTTAGTTAAGAATGAGTAAGTTATTTTCTTCAAAAGATGCTTAGGGTAGCCATTTCAAAAAAATAATGCTTTGTATGAAAGAAAGTTCCTTGTGAAGGGCTGGATAAGAAGAGGTGTGGTTGTAGGCCATATTTAGTAGGCAGAAAATGAGATTACGTTTGAAAGAAAAAGGTATAAAACTCAAACTGGCCAGTAGATGTGTTTTTACGATACAAAGAAGTTGTAAAGCCATTAGTATCACAATTAACCAGGATGTCTAGAAAAGAAATGTTATTCATCTGGACTTTTCACTCTGTTTGACAGTCTTATACCCTTTTCTTTCAAACATAATCTCATTTTCTGCCTATTAAATAGGATGTACAACCTTACCTCATCCTATCCAGCCCTTCACAAGGAAATTACTTTTATACAAAGCATTTTTTTTTTAAATGGCTACCCTAAGCATCTCTTGGAGAAAATAACATACTCATTTTTAACTAATATGTTTGTTAACCTTATGGTTACAGGGTTGAACCCATTTGACTACTTCTCATATGGAAAAAGATACACAGTTCAACAATGTACATAATAACTCTGAGTTTTCTTAAAATAACCTCACAACAATTAGTGAGATTTTGTTAAAAATTACAAGTATTTTGTACACAAGGAATGATAATATTTTAAAGCTTTGTTATTTTTGTATTGTAGTTATTTGCACTCAGACTGTGAATATTTCGAGTATTATACTCTATGCATTGTGCGATTAAATGTATAAAATTAAAAATAGAAAAAATTTATACAGTTTTTACTTTTTCATTGAATAGTCTTAAAAAACCTTCTTTGGTTATATTCTTAATTGTAAGTTTTTACTTTTTCACATATAATTTATTTTTGATGTTTTATTTTCTTTTCCTGTCCTTTAGAAGTATTACTTATCGCGACACACATCAACCAGCATTCTTGGGCAATATTAGGGTATCATAAGCAGAGATACTTTAGCCTTCATCAGAATGTTGGAACATTAATCTACTACACTAAGCCTGAAGAACCAAAGCAGTTTGGTTTATATTTGGAAAAACTATTAAACCTTTCTAATATGTATTTTAAAACACAAATAACACATAATTAACTAAAATATAAAACTAAAACCCAACTATCTAACTAACATATTTATAGGTGAGAAATAACAGAAAAGTACCAGCAACAACAATGCTAAAAGCAGTTTGACAAATTCTCCATAAAATTCTTCCAACCAACTTTAAAATAACTATTGGAAGATTGTATTTTAAAATGTGGTCTTTCTATTCGTTATAAATATCTAGCTCAACTAAGTATAATTGGCTGAGAAATTGCAACTCTATGTGTAGAAAGTGGCCATGGCATCTGTCAAGAATTCCAAGAAATTTCTTTTCTTTTCTCTGAACATGCCCTAAAGAGCTTGAAAGAAGAATGTGTAAATAGAGCAATTAACCTAAATTATATCTATACATGGAAGGTTAACGTATGCCAAGAAGTATTCAAATTACAAAGTCCAGAAATTAAGTTTTGTGAACTTTTGCATCAAACTGAAGTTTAAGAATTTTTCTTTAAGGTTTCTATTCAAATAAAGGAAGTTAAACTTAGATAATATAGAACTTTGAACTATAACATAAATTTTAATGCTAATTTCACTGGCATACACTGATCATAAGATTGCTTAATTTAATTTTGAATGTAACAAAGTTAAACCCCCTGACACGCACAGAACAGGGGTGCCCATAACCATAGCATTAAGCCACCTAAGGTACCTACTGTACCCAAACTACCTTTATACACCTGCTTATCATATCTTGGAAGACAGAGCTCTCATATCACAAAACAGTTGAAAAAATTATGTTTGTTTGTTCGTAATTAAGCACAAAGCTACACAATGGGCTATCTGTGCTCTGCCCATCACGAGTATTGAAACTCGGATTTTAGTGTTGTAAGTCCGCAGACATACCGCTGTACCACTGGGGGCAAAAAATTATGTAACTCTTACTATCCTCAAATTGACCTGAAAGTTATTCTTAAACCTAATTTCAGACTCAAAAGTTTTTCCTGCTACAAAGATCATGCGGCAACTGCCTATTGTTACAAACCTTCCCAATTTGCTACTTTCCAGTACAATACAGAAACAGAGCATCCGATTTCTCTCTTCAACTTTAAAATTATCTTATCAGCCAAACATGATACTGAACTTCTAATACAAGAGATGTACATAGAAACTCATTTTCTATCTCTAAATAATAGTCTTCACATGACTTGAATCTATTTTATTTGCGCTACATACTTTTTATTTTCTCTTTTTTTCACATTTTTTTATATTCAAATTGTTTACTTTTTATGTATTACAAATTATATCATATTTCTTGAGTAATTATCATTGAGTTTCTTCTGTACCTCTAAATTACTACAAACAAAATTTTTAATAAATGCTTCATATTATTACATCTATGTTTGCTTTATTATCAAATTATGTTTTCCAAAAAATGAGTCGATTCTTGAGTAAGTTTTGGAAAAGGCTCCAAAATTTTCACCAATTTTTCTAAAATACTTATTTCTAATTCTCGCATTAACTCTGGTTTCTCCAACTCTATTAGTGCTGCACATATGGGTAGTTGTTGTGCTCTATAATTCTCCTCAACATTGCATAAAATCTGTTCCACTTAGTCATGAAATAGGGAATCAGCTTGTATTCTTGTAAGCCAAGTTGTTTTTTGCTTGTTTACCGGACAATGCTTGGCAGTAGCATTTTAATGGAAATGCTCAGCCAATGTAAAATAATGTGTGATTACTCAGTTCATTCCTGCATTTAGTCTTTTCATGATAACTAAATTCAAAGTTTGACCAAAGCATGGTATTAATATTAACTTTCAATCCATGTTGTTCTCAACTTTTACACAGTTGGAAGCATTGTTTGACACAATTACTCAAACCTTATTGAAGACATTCTAACTTTTTTAGACAATGAGTAAGAACCTGAGTTATAAGTTCAGCATGGTGAGGTGATGGAAACTCACAATTTTGAAGAATATTGATTTTCAAAACCTAGTGTTGGTTTATGAAATGAAAAGATACTGGTCAGTTGCTCTAGAGGTTCACATGTCAAAATTAAAGACTAAGCTAGTTTATAACAACTTCTTGAATGCTAGTGTACAGTTTTGGGATAAGATTCCCACTTCATTCTTTCCTTGATGACATTTTGTATTTCAGATCAAGAGATTCAAGCAATATTACAAAGCCATGTTTTTTCACTGTTCACAAAAGATGCATACCCTTATCTATGTGGTTTACTAATACCTCTGCCACATTTTTCTGTTTCATGTTCTCCTTAGGATACTTAGCTTTTGCTGTTAAATACTTGTACAGTTGACAATTTTTTAGTGACTGTTGGACAGATGTTGAACTTGCAGTACTGTAACTAATGTTATTGGCACTTGATGATTGTGATGAAGATGGTGATTCAGTTAAAGCCATTGTTGCTGAAATTTTTACCATACTGTTTTGACTCACCTCTCTAAATACAGCACTGTAGAGAAAATGTAAATGGTTTCGCATGTTCATAGTATTATCACTAAATTTCAGCACTGCAAACATATTCATTATGACAGTCTTCCCAATAACTGAAATTCTCCCATACAGCTGATTTATTTTGCAAAAGATTCAACTTTGCAAAATGATCAATGTTTTGTTCACTCCAATCCCATTGCTAATGACTGTATCCTGTACACACACACTCACTTCAAGACTGTGAAGTTGACATGTGACTTCACTCTCATGAGCAAATATCCTATGGATGGGATGTAGGTATGTGAATATTCTTAGGCTACTAACTACAGATTGTTACAGAAAACTGGGATACTTATTACTCAGTAAACTAAGCTTTATTTAAATATCATTGTTGTTAAAGAAAAGAGTATAGCATTGTTAAAAAGAACTGGTATATCTGAATTTAGTACACTAGTTATTCAATAAACTAATTCTTCCTTAAGACATATTTGTACTTAGTTTCATACAAAAAAACAATGAAAGATTCTTATCAGTGTTGTTACAGTGTGATAATATACAACTCAATGAAAATAGTGCCACTTCAATCTTAAAAAAATAGACAGTACAATGTTTACAATTTGGCAAGAAACTGAAAAAAAAAACAACTTGTGATGACAGTGATACTAGATGTCCTTTTTGCAAATATTAAAAACGATTCATAAGGTGTAAAGTATTATAATAAATATATAAAAAAACAAACTAAAATCTTGAATTACCAATGTTTCTGGATTTTGTTTTTAAATTCATCACAAAGAATATCAAAAGCTTTAAATAATTAACAACAAACAACTTTATAAACACCAAAAGCTTTTATGCAAGAAGTAGTTGATAGAGAAGGAAGTTTAGAACTTATAATTTTCCTGTACTGAAAAATATATTTCCGATAGGTACTTATCTCCTTTCACATATATATAGTTATTCTTGTTCAGTGCTGCCCTCTATATGCAAGAATGTTTTTGCATGCCACAAGCCTTGCCCCCCACCACATACCCCACAATAATCGTGATTTAACTGAGTCTTGCATGCAACAACCCTCCATCAGTAGGAGTGCTACACACCCTTCTGACTGGTTTTCAGTGGGGAGGAAGAGTGAGAGGAGGTAAATACCTATTGGAAATACATTTTTAGTATAGAAAAATTATTACTTTTGATAAGTACGTTACCTCCGTTCCGTTCATATATAAAGGTAGTATTCCACATTGAATAAATGGAGGGAATGGTGTGAGGAATAGAAATAAGTATCCTTTGAAAGCATCCAAAGAACACCTCAGAACTGTGATCCCCATAGTAAAGGATCATACATGGGAGACTGCATCACTTCTGTACCAGGTATACTCTATGCCCAGTGTGAAAAGAGATGTCACATACACAGGTGGAGAAAGGGAGGAGCACAATCAAAAGGGAAAGAATAATGGTTGTATTGGAATTCGAACTACAGTATATCAAAACCCCAATTCCGTCGAAGATAGACTGTATAAGAAACATCTACACACAGTAATGTGGGAGAAAGCTAAAATGGATGTGCTCCAAGGTGTAGAGTAGCTAAGGAGCAACAGATCGTACTGGCAGGTCAACTCCAGTCCAAAACCAATTGGCATTGGGAATATAACCTCTGGTAGTAGGAAGCTCCACACCATTTTCACCTCAAATTCAGTAGAATGGAAGTATATAATGCGCAAACCGATCTACAAAATGGGTACATCCAAGAACCTAATATATATGGCAGTAAGAGATGTGCCCATGTCGCAGGTTACATCATATTCAATCACACTAGCACCCCACTGTGGAACATCATCCTTGAGCCCAGAAACACTTTGAGATGGAGCACAGTAGGGAGAATCATCACCTCATTCAACATTATCCTCCAGATAGGACCACACAGAAGTCAGAGCACAATGCTACCCTCTGGGTCCCACTGCACAGAAATGGATGGCCTGTGATGAAAAATACAACCACCATACAATCTAGATAGAACTGCAAAGAAGTTGCGTGCACCATCAACCTCTGGGATCCACAGCACAGTGTTGGTGATCATAAGGCAAATTGAATGAGGAAGAAAAAACACAAAAAACACAAGTGTGTGAGGAATTATGTTGATTGGTCCTGCTCTAAATCCAAAACCAGCCAACGGGAACCAACATCGATGTGAAGATAGGATGAGGGATTCCAATTGAAGGGGTGAACTGCAATGTGATAGATCAACTCCAAAGCAACATCATTCCCTATATAAAGGTTGGAGCACTATAGCAACCTTTGGGTCCCACCACACAGAAGTAACCTCTGGATAGAACTGCAGAGAAGCTGGGAGTAACATCCCCTCTAGGAGCCCACTGTATAGAGATGGAGTACATGCCATCTCAACCAGCAGAACACCACAGCCCTACTCTTTACTGAATGGATTTTTTTAGTTTTTGTTTATTATTGTGTAATCACATTCAGGAGGATACCTCCATGATCCACCATCCCAAAACTGGAACGTGGCAAAGACTCCTATAATCCACTAGAAGAACAAGAGGGAATAAAATGTGGTGGAGAGTCTAGAGGAGTATCAACACTGGAGACAGTGCAACAGGTGACCATGGCAGGGATGAGCAGCAATCCCCTTCTGCTTTACCCTTGTAAGTCCAGGAGGTAAGAAAGGTATAGAATGGGCATATAAATGAAGCAAATATATCCTGAGGGAGAAACCTACTAATGATCTTGTGGAACACCCCATCTAAACATTGTGCATTTTGGCTATGGGTATATTGTATTTTATGATTACATCATGGCCATACAATGCAGATTTGAGATATACTACGCATATCTGGACAGGCAATGCTTGCCACAGAGAGGGATTCTAAAAGAAATAAAAGGACATGCTACTGAAAGATATTAAAATGTGTATAAAAAAGATAACTTACCAGTCTCAGCTTCACCAAAGCTTGCAGGATGGTGACAGGAGGAAGACAGTATCCCATGAAAAAAGAAACAGCCACTCGATTAAGCTAGTGGAAGATAAATGTATGAGTGTAGTCCACATGCTTCAGTGAAGAATTTCCTCCAATGGCAATTGAGGTGAGGCTCCAAGGAGAAGGTAAAGTGCTTGAAACAGATTTGGGAAGAAGGAGAGAAGGATAAATAAGCCAATCGAATCAAAAGCTGAACCCAATTGGTTTGTTTTTATTTTGTTTTCGAATTTCGTGCAAAGCTACATGAGGGCTATCTGCGCTAGCCATCCCTAATTTAGCAGTGTAAGACTAGAGGAAAGACAGCTAGTCATCACCACCCACTGCCAACTCTTGGGCTACTCTTTTACCAACGAATAGTGGAATTGACCGTCACATTATAATGTCCCCATGGATGAAAGGGCGAGCATGTTTGGTGTGACGGGGATTCGAACCTGTGACCCTCAGATTGTGAGTCGAGTGCCCTAACCACCTGGCTATGGCGGGCCAAATCCAATTGGTAAAGGTGGAAGGAGAAATGTCACGAACAGAGGAATGTTGCCAAGGGATTAAAAGGTGGAGGGTAGGATAAAATACTGGTGACCGAGGTTGATAGAAGGGTTTGTTTGCTTGAACTTAAGCACAAAGCTTTACAATTGGTTATCTATACTCTACCCACCATGGGTATTGAAACCTGGTTTCTAGCACTGTCTGTCTGCAGACATACCACTGTGCCACTGGGGGGGTGACATAGAAGGAATGGATTAAAAGGAAGAGGCGATAGAGCTGAAGAGCCGAGGAAACCAAGGTTGCGCAGGCAAGTAAGGAGCAAACAGACAGACCTGACATGGATGATTAGAATCACTCTGGGAAGAAGATGGATGGGAGGATAAACATAAAGGTATTGGTTGGTCCAATCCTGGGTGAATGTATCAATAGCTAGGGCATGTGAATGAGGAACCAGATACCTAAATACAGGCAACTTGGAATTGAGGAAACTGGCAAATGCATCCAGATGAGGAGTACCCCACTAGAAAACCTGAGAATTGAGAGAATAGTCCGTGAAATAAATTTTGTCTGGTCTGGAAAGGCAATCCTCCATGAGGTTGAAAGCACCATTAACATGACAAGCAACAAGAAGTATCCCAAGCATGCTGGCTTAAGGAAGGAAATCCAAGGTTTGACCACAAAGGGAATGAGAATGGGTGCCCCCTTGGTGGTTTATATAGGCCACCATAGAATTGTTGAAATGAATCATGATTCCTGACAAGAGGAAGAAAGTGATCCAAAGCATGTTGTAGTGCCAGAACCTCTAGGATGTTGATATGTTAAGACCTCTCAGTGGTAGACCATTGTCCGGAAGCAACTTGCTGATCGACTTATGCCCCCCCCCCAAAAAAATCATGGAGGGAAGCATCTGTGAAGAGATATAAATCCAGACAAGGTGGAGAAAGTGGTACACCCAACAATATGTGGACCTTGTTCAAACACCAATGCAGATTGTCAATGTGGGAAGGAGGATGGGTAATGGGAGAATCCAAAGGTATCCAAAGCAAGATTCCATTGGTTGTGCAGTATCCAATGAAGAGAATGCATGTGCCTGACCCAAGGGAGTAAGTGCTTCCATAGAAGCTCACATCCCCAAAAGCTATTAAACCTTGCAAGCAGTAAGATAGTGAGCAGCAAGATCGTGGAGAACTGAAAGCTCCATTGAACTGAGTCGAAGAGAAGAAGGTTGGGACTGACTGTGGTGGATGTTGAAAAAGGCACCCAAATGGACAAGACACAGAGTAGATAACAGGAAAGACTTGATGATCCTACCTATTCAACCTGCTTCTTTGAGTTTGGAATGACCTAACAAAAGCTGGTAAGTGCAATCCCCATGCATGCATAAGTCAGGCAAATGCTTTGACCATCCAATAAAAGACACATGGAGCTGAAGCAAGCCTGAAAGGAGAGGTACAAAACTGGTACAAAACCCTGTCTCAACTGATGAGAAATAGCAATGTGGAGATAAACATTCGAGACATCTACCTTGGTCATCCACATTCCTGGAGAAAAACCACACATTAGTGTGAGAAAGGACTCCATTGTAAAACAGGGAAGATCCAAAAAGTGATTGGGGTGGGACAGAATGATCACAGGACACCAGTCCCCGATTTCCGTGGGTACCATAAAGAGCTTGGAGTAAAAACCTGGTGAAGGATGGCAGACAGGCTTGATAGCTCTCTTTGATAGAAGAGTCTGCACTGCCTCTGACAGATGTAGAACTGGTAGTAGGATTCCAAGGTAACAGAAAGGATATGGGTACAGGAGTTAATGGGGTGGGGAAAGGAATAGGATGACAAGTCCCTTGGACAAAACCTGAATAACCCAACGAGTGACAGTGAATTCCCACCATAGGGGAGAAAAATCATCCAAACAATCCCCCACTGGACTGGAACCCACAGGATAGTCTTTGGTACTGTTAGTGACAATGAAACTTGTATTGAGAAACTCGGCAAATAGTGGAAGCTCTAGTGGTAGGAACAGGTAAAAGATGGAAGGGGCAGGAAATGGAACAATAACAGGGGATTGCAAAGGTTGAATGTTGCCTAACAGATTCCACACATGATTCCAAAGTCTCAGGAGTATCCCCAAATAGACGAAGAGGATAATCATGCCAAAGTGGATGTAAGGAAGGAGAAGGTATCCCTCAAATATCCCTCAGGAGATTGGTGGAGTTCCTCATACAGGAAGTGTATGATGGACAAGTACCAGTGGAGAGCCATAAAGGTAAGATTAAGGTGGGAAAACTGGGCCTGGGATAAATGGATAAAATTGTGAGGGTCCACCCCCCATACAGTGATTCTAGCTGCTGAGAATCAAGAAAAAGGTAATATGCCTAATGTTAAACCAAGGCAAAATGATCTAAGACTCATGGAGGCCGAGGCATGTTAGCGGCATTTCAAACCGAGAGAAAAAATGATCAGCACAAACCCTAATGTCAGGAGGAGAGAAAACAAACTACTGTGAGAAGAGGGTGTCATGTAATATAGAAGGATCAAGATTATAAGAAATCAGGGAAATGAATAAAACAAAACACACTTGAGAAATCATGTCTAAAAAGGCTGAGGAAGGCCTAACAAATTCTGCAGGAAAGGCTTAGAAAGGCATGGCATAATTAGATGGAGGAAAAAGACTGTCAAAATCTTCACCATCATGAACAGGTTTGGCAGGTTCAGGAGGAAGTTTAGCAATATCGGGAGAAGAAGGGCGACTCATATAAAGATCAATTTACTGAAGAAATCCGATAATTCCTCCAGCGAGTTTCCGCGACCTGAAGCCTGTGCTGGAAGAAGGTGGTAGAACCACTGATGTGGTAACACTAACTTTGGAATTCATCATGTAATGATGAATAATTCAAAAAAATTAAGAACAACTAAAGTAAGTTATCACTTAAAACTACAAAATAACCAATAGTAAAATAAATAAATAATATTTTTACTTTGTATGAAATATTAAAGAAAACGAATGCATTAAGAGAGCACAATCATAAAAACGTCTTGATTAGAGCACGGCCTAACGAGAAGTGATAGTTCAGTAGAATTGAATACAGGAAGTCACATATGTCAGGAGGGTGTGTCACACTCCTATTGGTGGAGGGTTGTTGCATGATGATTTAAATGCGAGACACAGTTAAACCATGATGATTGTGGGGTATGTGGGGAAGCAACGCTTGTGGCATGTGAAAAAATGTTTGCATATAGAGAGTAGCACTGGACAAGAATAGTTATATATGTGAGTGGAGGCAATGTACCATATAGGAAAGACAAATTACATTAATTAATACAGTAGTTACACAACCCTTTCAAAACTTGAGATTTTTTACACATGGTTTCTCAAAATCTGTCAGGGTTTTATATATGTGTGGGCTAGCATTCTTCTACAATAGGTGTCTGTAAATTTTTGGCGATAAATTCAAACAATAAACAGACAGCACACAATCCACTTGTTTTAAAATAATATATTAAAAACCAGTCAAGCGTATGTACAGAAAATTCTTTACACTATATGATATCACAGTTCTATTTAAAATTAAATAATTCTCTTTTCTTATGAAAAGTCCACACAGGTTGATTCAACTATATTAGAATCCAATTGACAAGTAAAATTATTTTTCTCTATTCTGTGTCTTACTATACAATCTGGGATAAATTCACTTACGTCACCTCGCGAGTTACCACAGTTGTATCTTGAACTTTAAATAATTGTCTGCTTTTGTCAAAGTCCTCACAGATGGGTTCAATTACTTTAGAACACCCTTTGACATGGCAAATTATTATTCTTATCTCTGTTGAACTGTGAAATTCACTTTAAAATATCAACCGTTAAGACTAATCACTCACATGCCGGCTAACTTCACGTTTTCTAACTTTTTTTCTGACTGAACTTTACTTGACTTCACTTAACTTTTCTCTGCTTCTTCTTAATGCTCATGAGTAACATATATATATATATATATGTAAATACCTTATTCACTGAGGCCTTAAATGTTCGACAAACTAAGCGACTAACTAATTGATTTAACAATACTCAGTTTAGGTAACGAGAAAAATACTGAAGATTCGAGTAGTGTGACGTCAACAATATTAGTAAAGCCCAGACAACAATGTAATTGCAAACACAATGTACGATTTGTTCAGAGTTACGTAATGAAATTTGTCACAACTAACATTTTTAAAACAATCCATCTTCAACACTCCTGTCTTTAAAATTAAACAATCATTAAATATTAAGTCACAAAATAAACTAAATAATAACAATTACACTAGATATATTTGTATATCCAACAATATTTACTTTTGTTTTTACATACTGTATCAAAGTAGTTAATATTTAATTAACATTATTACAATGTAAGTTAACACACAAATAGTAATGGGTCACCTGCAATGCCTAATGCAGAACACCAAACACATGTGCAGTGGTACATGGGATACTGGATATATCAAAAGTCTAAAGCTGTCTAAAACTTGTGCATTCATTTAAAAACAATGAAAGTTTTATTCACAATCAGTCACCTATTGTAACAATACTGCATGCAGTCTAAAGTTTTCCAGAAAATTTAGACTTAATTTACATGCTCATAAGTTTGTTTACAATAATTTTGGAGTTTTAAGTGTTGTACTGATAACTACATAGTTACTCAAATGCTTTGTAACCAAGGGAAATGAATAACTGCAAGTAATTTCTATTAGGCAAATACATACTTAGCCAGGGGCAGAGCAGTGTTTTTAATCTGGACATTTCTAAAAATTCATATTACTATTCAGTGGGAAGGAAATTTAACATAATGTGATGGATGAGGACTTAATGACTAAAACCTTGAAAGTTTAGTAAACAGTTTGAGTCATACATAAAAAGTGAATGACACAAGAGAATGAACTGCTGAGTAAGTCAATTAATCAGTGCATAATTAATTAGTCAGTTCAGTACCTTTAATATTAACTTTGTGTATTCTGAATAGAACTAAAGATAAAAAAATAACAAGTAAGTTAAATTTTTTTGTCACACATAGTTTACTTGTGAAGTTAAACGTATCTGTAAATGTTGGTGATGCTAAATGTGGAACTAGAAGAAATAAAATGTTTTCATGAATGTTAAATGGACTGGATTTGCACATTACTGTTTTTACTGAATAATCCATGTGTATTCTTTCTTTACTATTATAAAAGTGACTAAAATGTAAAAGACAGAAACTTTTTATGTCAGATTAGGTAAGATAAGTAATAATAATAATAGTTCTTCATGGGATATGCTTGTGAGTAGCTTGTGCATTACATAACTGAATAGGGTAATGTGTGCTTAACATTTCCTGAGTGATTTACAACTTGTATGGCAGGATTATGAATAAGACATGGCTCTACATGCAATAAAACAATAAAATTAAGTATAAATAGATGTATAATGTTACAAACTTTAAACCATTTAGGAAAAATAACTGTGATTTCCTGTTACATAAATATATAAAATATGATGTTGCATTGCTCAATACCTTTAAGTTCGATTTAAAAAGATAGTTACTGCACTACTAAGGTTTTGTAATGTAGAAAACACAAAACTTAATGGCATTGTTAGTTTAGTTTATACTGACACTAAAGCAAATATTAAAACCACAATCTCCTTAATATAAAATAACACTTACACTTTCATCAGTCTGCAGCAAACAGTCAGCTTTGGCTTGTTCTTTATGAATTTCATTGTCTATCTCATCCACTGTCTGAGGGAGTTGTGCAAAGAACTGAGTGAAAAAGCATTTATTTACATAATTGTAGTAATGATCTTATCAATGATATGAATAATATATTCAATTTACCCAATGAGAAAGATATAAACACTATGTTATACTTGCAACTGAAAATTTCAACATACTTGATTTTGTTATTAAAGGCTTCTGAACTGAACACAATAATCATATTCACACATCTAAGCTCATACAGCAACATACACACATATACTTATACTTGCCACATCTACTCATTATAAACTACAAATTCACACTATCTTTACATATTTAAACATATACACACAAAATATTGTAACTGACTCAACTTGCAAGATCAGGATTAGCCTAAATGCAAAGGAGTGCTTACTATAACCTTGGTAAGAATATAACAATATTGTTGACCTAACTCTGAACTCATAAATACTTCTATATATCTAAAGTGTAAACCTAATAGAAGATAACAAACATAATTCTGTTTTTAATATCAAAAAAGTTCAGTGATCTAACTTGTTTAGTCCTAAACTAAAAATATTAAAATACAATTATTTTAGGTTTGTGCTTTCTAGGTATAAGTAGAAGGTAGAATAGGTTATGCAGTATGTTCTCATCCTAGCTGACCAGCAATGAAACATCTTTTTGGTTAGTTAAGATCATTAAAAATAAATTTTCATTTGAATACATTAATCTGATACCAGGAATTAAATCATGCACGTGATTCTTATTAAAGCAGAAAATGATTAAATAGAAATCTCTTTTAAACTGCAAAGTTAAAAGAATGAGAGAGAGTCATAGCCATTTCAGTAGGTTCTGCTATTTGTTAAAGAACTTGTACTCAATTAATAAATTTTTATTATTATGACTCCACATAGTTTTCTTTTAAAACTTTTCTGACCACAAATGGATATGATCTATTATCAATGTAAGATAATTCTCCATAAATACAAATGTCTTACTAGTTTATTTTAAAATTCTAACCTTTTTTAGATCTTCTGGTAGTTCTTCATTTGGGTGAATTCCTGTGATTTTTTTAGCAATATCTAACAAGTTATGTGCTTCGTTCTTTTTATTATCCATAACTTCCTTAACTTGCTCCAATTGTTGCTAAAATATATGTTTATAACAACAGATGCAAGTCAACATAATGTAAAAGAAAATGCATAAAAATAAAGGCAAACAGTTAAATTTCAGTATTTGTTTTTACATTCCAGCATATAACTTAACAGTAAAGTGAAATAACAAAAAGTAAAAACAAAAAAGCATTAACTAAAACAAGTTTTCTCTGTTATCATTAATTAAATGTTTATCTCTGTGATATTTTTCAAAGTGTCACAATATCTCACCACTGAATTTATAAGTTTCACGTATCTGTTCCCTGGATGGAAAAGTCCAGAGTTAAAATGCAACATTATTAATCATTGATTAAACATAACTGTTGATCATTTATAAAATTATTCAAGATTTTTAACAAACAATCACAGAATAACTAAACAATGTGACGTTTAAAATGTCATACTGTCTTTCAAGTAAAATAAATTACAATTACTAACTAAAGAAAACAAAAAGAATTCATATAGTCTCTCAGATTTTCCAAAAACAACAGAATTCAGATGATTTTAAGTGTTTGTGAATGAATGGAATATAAAAAGTAGTTGCTCTTGCGTCGTCATAACACAAACTAGTTTGTCCAAACTCCTCTGAAAGAACTAAAATCACACATTGTAGAATGAGTAAGATAATGCTCAATGGATATAAAACAAAATAAAAATAGTTTCACTTGTGCTAAGTATTTTAGTACCCTAACATATAACTGTGAGGTTAACAGTTAAAACATTAATTATAAGTTAAGATTAAACAAGGAGCTTGAGTTTATTTAGCAGCAACTATGCTGACTCTTGAAATCTCTTCACAGTGAGTTTACCCTTTGAATCACTGCTTATCCAGATTATTCTCATCAGTCATGTAATAAATAAAATTAAAAACTATAGCCACATCCATTTCATTTGTTATTGCTCAAAGTATCACCTCATTCCAGAGAACAGTCTTCAGAAGCTGAAACACCTTACAATGAGTGCACATCAAACCACCTAAAGACCCAGCAGAGAGAAGAAAATCCCTTTACAACCAACCTTGTGAATATTGACTTAAATATTTTGAAGACACACAATAAATCAACAAAAGTCAGAATTCAGGAGAGCAATAGCTATACAAGAATCTATTACCAGTCTACTTGGAACAGTCATTCATGTCAGTAAGGATCATAAAATAAAAAGAAATAACATTAAAATAACAGGATATGTACCACACAAGGAAAACAAAAGACAAAATAAACCCTCTTCATCTAACTAGCTAATATGGAAAAAAAATTTATCACTAAATTAAAAAGTTATGTACGGCTGGCTAATTAACTTGAAAAAAGAAACCAAACAAAGTAGGGATGGAAGTTGACATATCACTTGATTGGTTAATGATATAGCAGACTAATCTATTTTGACTTACAATGGAGAATAAAAACCCTACATTACTGGCATTCCCACTTTGTCTACTGAAAGTTTGGTGTTTGAATAGAATCTCAGCTTTCTTTATTATACCTCTCCTTTAGTTAATATTAGAATACTACTTTTATGACTATTTTACAACACAGTAACATTTTACAACTGGAAAATTGGTTATATTTGTTTTGCCAGTGAGGAAACCAGTAATGTAGGGATTATATTTGCCATGTAAAGTCAAGACAGCTTAGTCTTCTATGTGATCATTAGCCAATCAAGTGATATGTCCACTTCCATCCCTAACTTGTTTGGTTCTGTTTTACAAGTTCAGTAATCAGCCCTACATAGCTTTTTTAAGTCAGCAATAAATTTTTTTTCTTATACTTGTTTACTTTTTTACAAGATGGCGTACATGGGTAACTAGGTTATAGAGTGCATTCTAAAGCTGTATATAAATTTTCCATGCAATAATAATAAAATAGCTGGACAAACATCGTGAAGACTGTTTTGCTGTATCAAATGGTGATAAAATTACAGTTACTTTAGAACTAGGTAGGCACTAGGCCAATTGAAGAAAGATGGTGATGAAGTAAAGTAAGAAATTTCAATTTTGGCTATTCATCAGTTTTTGACTTTGGGATGTTCTGGATAACTGAAAGGTAGTATATACACCGGAGATAAAGCAATTATGCCAAGTAGCTCTTCATATCTAGCATATGATGGCCTTTATATGTATTGACTTTTTTGTTGACTCCTTCACTTCATACATATAATTGGGATCAGCTCCCTAAAGATACCAATTGTATAGTGTACAAAGCATTCGGTATTCTACGTGTTAATCACCTTATGTTCATATATTATTGGCTGGTAATTCCTGTTTCACTCTGTACTTGAGATTTTTAAAGAAACAGCAAATCTAGGTTAGGAAGCTAACTTCCAGGGGTAATAACACTGTTTACACTAGAATTATGATTTTCTTTTTTCTTTTTTAATTTTGCATATAATATACACCTGGAAAAAAGTTAAGCACCCCCGTGTTTTTTTCAAGTGATTCAGATTCGACGTTCTTGTGACTGATTATAAATTACCATTCAATCTAAACATGTTTATCAAATGAAATTATGCATTATTGGGC
>NW_013666627.1:303658-305002 GCF_000517525.1 Limulus polyphemus | reverse complement strand
GACGTGAAGAAGGGAGCAAGTTGCACGTGGGAAAAAAACGCGCCTGATTTAAATGTCACACCTTTAAATGCTCACATCCTTTTAATTATGTTTGAAATTATGAACATTGCTCAACATCATGAAAATTAAACCTTATTTTCAATAAGCAATCCTGAAAAATATTTGGGGGTGCTTAACTTTTTTCCAGGTGTATAGTAATACAATAGGTAGTCAAAGATCGCAAAGTTTATTTTGCTCTATCAAATGATGATAAAATTATAGTTACTGCTAGAGCTAGGTAGGCGCTAGGCCTGATGAAGAAAAATGATGATGAAAGAAAATAAAAAATATTGGTTATGGCTTATTGCCGGTTTTTGGCTTTGGAATACTCTGGATAGCTAAAAAGTAGCATATTCACTGGAGATAGAGTGACTATGCCAGGTAGATCTTTATATGTAGCTTCTGATGACCTGGGGATAACTTTTGTACTGCTTTAATACAGGCATTCGTTCCATCCCTACATAGAGTATTAGTATACCCTCTGATAATACACAAGCCAACCATGTACAGAAGCAAGTAACACCTGGATGACCCTTTTAAAATTATCCAAATAACTAGTTGATTGGAGTCCCAATTGGGTGAGAGCCTGGGCATATACAGTCCTTCTCATGACTCTCCAGAAGGTAGCAACAAGTTAGTAGCTGAAATGTGGGATGTAACTAACTTGTAATTATTATCTATTAATGACAGTAATACAAAAAAGTAAATAATTAATAATTAGACTTAGCTGATCGTATAAGCTACTTACCGTGACTTTTGAAGTTTGCATAAAAGGACTTGTTATATAAGCCAATAATTGAAAAACAAATTAAAATGCATAAATAATACTGTCAGTTACATGGTAATGATTACCACAGTGTCTTAACCTTCTTATAATCCCAAAACCTTACAAATGGCCAATTATCAACCAGACACACAAGGTTTTCTGTACTATCTTAGTAAAATAGATAATTATTAAAGCAAAATTTGACTTAGAAAGATTCCAGATGCATCAATTAACAGTAAAGTAAAACTTTTTAAAAACAAGTACAAAATAAAATCAAAATTGTGAAGATTCACAAATTTTGATAAACAGTAAAGCACATTATGAAGATGACAACATCTCACCTAGTGTAATTAGTTCAAAAACAAAAACTGAGTAAATACTTTCATAAATACATAACAAAAACCAGGAAGTAACTGTAATGGGTTAAGATATACATGAAGGAAATCTAAAACCATTGAAATACCCCAGCAGAATGATTTAACTGTAAGAAGTCTGTACATTTGGCTCAACAACAGTGTTAAAACAGGAATATATATATA
>NW_013666627.1:290342-303590 GCF_000517525.1 Limulus polyphemus | reverse complement strand
ATATATACATAGAAGACTAAAAATACCCAATAATGAACCCCATAACATTTTTGTGTGTGATAAGGTTAGTTGATATCTTTGTAAACAGAAACTAGGCTGCATACCACTGTTGTTGTTCAAGTAAGCTTGTACTCACCTGTTCAGACGTCTGTATCTTTTCTTTTCTAGCACGGATTATACCCATTTGATGCAGTAATTTGTACAAGCTGGCTGTTAATCTTTTCTTGAATATGTTATGAGATGTAACACAGATACCCAAAATAAAAGAGCCTCTGGAGCCACGCACATTTTCAGGTGTTGTCACATGTGGTGAGAAAAGAGGAAATCAGGGTCAGATCACAAAACATTCTACATATAAGTTGTGGAAGACTCTCAAAGGACTGGACCAATAATGACTACTGACTGGACATGCTCCTTAGACTAAGGCCACTTTCATCTTACTCAGAAAAGGCTTGCCACGTCATGAAGCCAGCTTAGTCAGTATTCAAACAGGAAAAATAAAAAAGACTTAGGTAGATCCTAAAAGGGGCTAAACTACCCTAGGACTGTGCAATGGGAACCTAATTAAAGTTCTATAAAAATATATATAAGGTGATACCCATCCTAGTTGGAACTAAGAAACATCATATTGAGAATAAGGTCTCATCTCTAATGTCTTGAGAGCTGTGAAAGGATGTACATGCAGAGGTGGGAAAAGTAACACGCAAGACATCAGCAGCAGCAAACAAATGGCATTCTATTTCCATTTTTCCAAAGGCATCCCCTCTCATGGAGTACCAGGTAGAGGGGAAAATTTTTGTCTCGAACAAATGCAGATTTATGTGTGACATTTGAAAGTCCTGACAGGATGAATCCACACAAGGTGTCTCATGTGATAAGAAGAGACCATATTTTTGTTGTTGTTCTATAATCAAATGATTTCCCAATCTCATACACCCTAGAAATGTTAACAGAGGTGTTTGGTAATGTAGAAGTGTCTGGGTTGCCACATCCAACATAAGAGTAGGTCCAAGTAGATATTAATCAAGAAAGAGAGAGAATAACTTACCTGCTAAGAATTCCATCTCGCTTGAAAAATGACTACCAAATGAAAATGGAATCCCAACTTTTTTTTTGCATAAGCTGCAAGGGCATGAAGGACAACACTGAGATCCCAAACCGGCAGAACAAAGGATGAAAAGGATGGACCAGAGAAAAGGACTGGAAAAGGAGGGAAATAGCTGGAGAAGAGAAGGCATTCCAGAAGTGGGAGAAAGGAAGGTGTTTGATAGGGCAGCCCTAAAAAAAAGCAACAGTTGAAACAGACAAACCCTGAACAACCAACCAGATGAAGAAATGGGACAGGTGAGGAACAGAAGGACAGGATGGTCAGAAGCCATGGCCAATAGACTAAAGTCTGAAGTAAGACCAAAGCCTCTGGTACATAGACAAGGAATAAAGGCAAATGGTATAGGCAAGGAAAGATACTACACACTAGGGATGAGTCCCAGAGTTGAGGCACGGGACCAGACAAAAGTGACACGCGAAGCTAGAGTGTGGTGATGTTGGGATGAAAAACATTCAATTGCAGTTGTTACAGAAGTAATCAAGACAAAGATAAGAGCAGGGGCTGTAGCTCCAGTAAGGACCAGAGCAGAGGGAACCACATCTGAGCCACCTAATATGGAGCAACCAGCAGAAGACAACAAGGTGTGATCTGGGTAAGGGAAAAGATACAGGAGAGGAGTCTGATTGGAGGGTAGGCATATAGATGAAGACCCCTCCAATCTAGACTGAAAGCATCCACTCTCAGAGTTGAGGGGAGAGGAACTGAAGAAAAAAAAGGAAGGAAATTTGGCATTTTAGTGAGTGGGAAATGCAGATATGTGTGAGGTTCCCAACTGAGAACACTCCCACAGAACAACCTGAGGATGAAGGGACATGATAAGCAATCGGCTACAATATTCATAACTCTAAGAACATGAGACACCAGAACAGTCATATCGTGGTCTAGTAAAAGAGATCCAGAGATCCTGAAAATGCAGAGATCTGGACTTGGTTCCCCCTTGCTTGGTAATTCTGCTGACAATAGTGGAATTGTCAGAATGAGACATAACCACCCACCCCCATAGGAACAGGAGAAGATGATACAGAGCCCAAGAAACTGCAAAAGGTTCCAGGATGTTGATATGGAGAGTAGCCTCCTCGACTGACTATCAACCTGAAATCTCTGGGAATCTAGGAAAGCCCCCTAAAGAAGCATCTGTAAACAGATGACACTCGGTATAAAGCATAGGAATGGGAATCCCCAACATGGTGAAATCCCTGTAGAGCCACCAAGCAAGGTCGGCCCTGATTCCAGGTGGAAGGGAGATCGGATGGTCCAAGGGATCTTAGGGGAAGTTTCACTGGGCGAGAAGCATCCAATGAAAGGAATGCATGTGCACCCAACCTAAGGGAATGAGAACTTCCAAGGAAGCCCACAAGTCCAAAAGAGAGAGAACCTCTCGTGCAGAAAAAGAAGGAGAAGGTAGGGCTTGACTGAGAAGGAAAGTGAAGAGAATCCCCAAATGAATAAGATACTACAAGGGAATAGTAAAGACACTTTTTGAACTTGATGAGAAACCCCACCTTAGCATCTTCTCAAAGAAGAGGTGTGAGTGACTAACTGGGCATGGGAAGAGGTGAGCAGCAAGTGAAGATGACATGCAAAAAACATACCACTCAACAAAACACATATGGAGCTGAAGAAACACCGAACGGCAGCACCCAAAACTGAAATACAGAACCCTCACGAACAAATCAAAGATAAATGATGTGACACTGGAACTAAAAACCCACGAAAGTGAGAGGTAGAACTCCAGAGTGAAGCAAGTTGTCTCCAGATAAAAATACAGCCAGAAAAGAGCTGTGATGGGACTGCACTCTCCCGTGTTTTTTGGAAACAACAAATAGATGGGAGTAAAATCCCGGCTGAGTGGGCACCACTCGTTTGAAAGCTCATCGGGTTGTAGGTCTCAAAAATACTTGGCAAGACAACTGGACGAGGTATGATCCTAAGGAGGAGGGTGGGAGATCTGGGAATTGGATAGAGGGGGAGCAAAAGGGAAGGCAAAAACCCACAGACAGAACTTATAGAACTGTCATGAAATGTAGCCAAAGGCACATAAACTTAACATACTGCCAGAAAGTACTCATTACTAATGAACTAACAAAATGTAGAAATGTGTAAAGTCTACAAAGCACATAAAAATAACAAATCTGCAAAACTATAAGATTCAACCTAAAACAGAAAACAATAAGTGACACCAAAGTACAAAACCACTAAAGGAACTTAGAGGATAAATGACCCTTATATATTGAACATATAAGTCTACCCAAAGAATCTAAGACAACGGTCACAAAAATAAAACCAACCCT
Source organism: Limulus polyphemus (assembly GCF_000517525.1). Taxonomy (NCBI): domain Eukaryota; kingdom Metazoa; phylum Arthropoda; class Merostomata; order Xiphosura; family Limulidae; genus Limulus; species Limulus polyphemus. The sequence goes on along the minus strand of NW_013666627.1, from coordinate 300,191 downwards.
AAAGAACATGAGAATAAAAAGGTGCCCAGTTACCAATAACAAAGTTTAACTTTATCTAATCCCCAATTAGATGTGATTAGTAATAAAGAAAAAGGAACTTACAAACAAAATAACATTAACAGTGAAAAGAAGTAAAAATACAAACAAAAACAAAGGAATAATCAAACTCCAAATGCAAGTCGAAGCTAAGTTAACCTTGATGATAAAAGAAGTATAAAAATCTAACTTACCCAGCACTGAGCAGAGAAGACATGGATGACCTAAATTATCAAATATGGAAATTAGGTTCATCCACACAAGCTCACATAAAGTCACTGAACATAGGTATACCTGCAGAGAGTGAAAAACACACACTGAAAAACTTACCACAGATCTCCAGGGAAAAGAACAACACCTAACCCAGCAGATTACATTGAGGTGCAGTAACAGGTGGAAAGTGCCATAGAAAGACAATTTTCACACAGTAGTTATATCCCTTTTTGCAAAATCGTTGGCTGGATGTCAGACATGAACTCCCCATGAACTAAAGCCTGTACTTCCCCAGCAGGCAATCATCGACCCTGAGAACTGGAAACTAGTAATCCTCTTATGGCAGGAATTTCATCATCCACCATATTAAATTTTGAATTCATATGAACGAAGTAGAATTCGGAAACACAAACAATTCTAAAATAAACAAGTAGAAACAATGGAAATCAAACATAAAAAGTTAAACTTGAAGTTGAAACTGATATATATTTGTGACCAAGCACAATCAAAATCTTGTAGTCACACAGTGAGCAAGTTAAAACACATGTCTATAGATGAGAATGCCAATCGAGAATGTAAAGATTGTGCTGCAATGGTAGAGGGAGCTACCTGCACTAGTATAGGTGGTGCAGTATGATTGGCAGAGTAGTCGCATGATCAGCAGATGTTGCTGCAATGGAACAAAAATGAAGGGGTATAAAATACTGGTGTGCTGTTGAAAAATGTTAGCAATGATTAGAGGGTAGTACCTTTTCAGAAGTAATGATTTCCCTCTCAAGCCATTGAAGTCATGGAAGGAAATGAGCAGTCAGGGAACAAGAACAAAGATGATTTGTTAAACCAAGTACGAGACATCCAATGCATAAAGATTAAATCTGTAAAGACCACAAACAAGAAGGATAAGAAAATATGTTTTGAAACAAAAGAGATATAATGAGCAAGAAGCCTATAGTTTAGTCGAGTCCTGTTTAAGAGCAAGTAGAACCTTACAAAGATTTCAGTTGGGCATGATGAGTGGACAAGAAAGACAATGACAAAACCATAGCAAATAAGTCAAAAAGCAGTTAACAAGGCTGCCCAATATCCAAGTTTGGTAGAAACCAACAATCCTTGGTCAAAGAATTAAAAAAAGAAAGCCAAAATGTGGGCTACAGGAGGACCACCTGATTGGATAAATAGGCAGGTAGACTAATGGCAAAGGAAATGCTAATTGAAAGAAATAGAGAGTAAAATGGTTCCACAAACAGGATAAAAGAAGAGCTATGGAGATGAAGAAATCTGACCAATAAGCATGGGACTAGACAAATTACAAATGTGAAACAAAGGAAAACATTCCCAAGTGAACAAGAGACATAAGAGGTTGCAGCTAAGGATTGGTGAAGTTATCAATCAATTACATGCTCCATTGGGGATAGATCCAAAGAAAGACCTGAAAATGGAGTAACCACTCTGTAGGAAGGATCCTGTCTGGTCAAGGGAGACAATCTGCCACCAAGTTCAAATCCTCTGGGACATGACAGACAGTTAGACAAACCTCATGTGAGTGGGTCAAAACAGCAAGTCCAATGTGTGGAAGCAAAAACCTTTGGAGCCAGTCCCATCCCGATGAGTGATAAAGGGAAACATCAATCAAATTGTCAGAGTGGATCATAAGCAAGTAATTCACTAATTGAGGTAGAAAATGAAACATGCCTCATGGGTGGTCAGGAGTTCCTGAACCTTGAAGTGAAAAGTATGCTCCACATGAAACCAAATGCTAGAGACTGTGGAGTGATCCAGAGATGCTAACCAAACTGTAAGATGCAATAGTGAAGAAAGGAAGATTTGGATGTGAGGCAGCAGTGGAATGCAGAATAAAGTGTTGGCATGATCCAGGCACCAAGACAGACCCTTTAGAAGAGAAGATAGCAGTATCATAAGAGAGGACAGAGAAGGATCACAGGAGACATTACACTGGATGCTCAAGGTCCATTGAATAGGCCTCATATGAGCACGGCCTAAAGGAACAAGATGTTTGAGAGACACAGGAGTCCCAGAAATGAGAAAGAAGCTGTCATGCAGGAAGTATAGGAGAGACAAAAGTTGAGGTGAGTAGATGCCCTATGTCCATATGAATGGAGGATGGCTGAGCCTGACTGAGTAGAGAATTGAAAAAACAAAAAACAACAACACCAAGGTGGATTAAGGCTTTGAATAGCCAAGCAAAACAAGGAGCTTCTTGAAGATGTGATGTGGCTAAGAAAGAGGCTTCCAAAGAACAGGTGAGGAGGACCCAGTTGTCCATGGAATAATGGAAATGAAGCCCAAGTCTGTGTTTGTGACAAGCAAATACTTTCATGACTCTACAGAAGAATAAGGAGCCAATGCAATCCCAAAATGAAAAGCTCAAAAACAGGCACACCTTGTCTCACTGAACAAATCATAGAAAAAAACACCAGTAGGATGAGGCAATCAGAATAAGTAGATATGCATACAAGTGGATGACCTTTGTCCTCCATAGTCCAGGGACAAAGGACCAACAAAGATGAAGAATGCCCTCTATCTTGAACTGACGAACCATCAGACAGTGGTTGAAAGAAGAAAAGACAATGACAGGTTGTCAGTCCCCAGTTTTTCTGGGGAAACAAAAATGTGAGAATAAAATCCTAGAGAGGAGCAAATGATTCTCTTGATGAATCACTTAATCAAAAGATCTCATATTGCAGCTTTGAGACAAGAAAAATGGTACTGGAAATCAAGAAGTGGAGAAAATGGAAAAAGAGATGAGATATGAAGAGAAAAAACATTTCTAAGAATTTGAATGAACCACCAGTCAGCTGCAAATTAAGTTCAGAGGACTACAAACAAAAACAATGTTCTCTTCACCAGTGCCTGATCTGACTGGGTATAAAATGATGTAGTCAAAGATGTTTCATGTAACAGGAACTTAACAGAAAGGGAACAGTAAGAATAAGGGATGAGAAATGGGAAAAAAAAGAGAGAGAGAGGTATAGGATCATGGAGTCAAGGGATGGAAGTGGATTCTCAAGTTGGGAGAGAGGAAGTGGAGAACTAGTATTGTTGTATCATCCTAAGTTTCTAAGGTGTTAGGACCACCAAAAAGTTCAGGGTGAAAAAAAGAGCCAGATGGAGACATCAAGGTAAGAATGGGAAAGACAAATAGCAGAGAAAAGAGTGTCATATCTCAGACGGTCCCCAAAACAGTTTTGTTTGCTTTGATTTTCATGCAAAGGCCTATGAGGGCTTTCTGTGCTAGCCATCCCTAATCTAACAGTGATAGACTAGAGAGAAGGCAGTTAGTCAACACCACCCACTGCCAACTCTTGGGCTATTCTTTCACCAATGAATAGTGAAACTGACTGTCACATTATAATGCTCCCATGGCTGAAAGAGGGAGAATATTCGGGAACAGGAATATGAACCCATGACTGACAGATTGTAAGTGGAACACCCTAATCACCAGTCCATGCCCTTCCAACAAGAAAAGAGCCAAGTAAGCAGGGACAAAGCATAATATGAAACCATAGCCAAGGTACTAAAAAGTAGAAAACATGGACCTCCATAAAACCCATCAGGATCACAGTGTAAGACTTCAAAGAGAATAGGTAGTGAAGGAGATGAAAAATTCAGCACTAGAGTTACTGCAAACAGGTCAACCCCCACACCTCCCTAAGCAGGTAAGATGGACTGGGAATCCAAAAATGGAAAAGGGGTATGGCCATAAGCCATATAAAGAAATCCTGGATCCATGAAGAACAAGGCATTTGAGAGTGTGAACAAAGCTGATCCAGAAATAATTCAAAAGGAAGTAAAACCAAATAATCCTTAGAATGAAAGGCTTTTAGTAAGGAATGAGAAGAATCAAAAGTCATAGGTGAAAAAGAAAGTAAAGAACAAACCTGAGAAATCAAATCCACAGATATTTGGAGGAGAAAAACTGGTCTCTAAGGAGCCTAGTGCAAACTCAGAAGGTAAAAAGAGCTGATCAAAACTGTTATCCTCATGAACAGGTTAAAAAAAAGTGAAACACATTCCTGATGTAAGGACAAGGAGGAGAGGCAATGAAAACAATAATGAACCAAAAACCTGTTGAGCAATGGTGGAAATATCCTCTGTAGTCAATAAGCCTTCAGTAACCACAGATGAAGTAGGGTCAGTGTTAGCTACATTGCCAGAACCCCAGGAGGAGGTAGTAGTCACTGCCACTTGAGAATTTATTATAATTAAGGGAATTCTCCAGATTATATTTTTTCTATGCAGTAATTGATACGCAATGTATGTTTAAATAAAATTCAAAACCAAAATAAAATCAACAAAATTTAACACTAACTAAAAAAGCAGTGCAAATCTCACTACAATAAAAAATATTTCAACTTCAAGAAATATGTCCGTTCAAAACAGTGATGAGGAAATTTAACATTTTACTATACTGAAAATGTATTTCCAATATACTTCTTTCCTCTACTGACATAGTAGCTTTTCTCCACTTATGCTGCCTCTGTATGCACAATTTTCACAACAACTAGCTTTGATATTCCCACCTACCCTCATGTGTTTACACATGGTATAGTTGAGCTATAACATGCAAATAAGCATGCAACATCTCTCCACCAACAGGAATGCAACACACTTTCCTAATGCAGCTGACTCCCTCTATACTTTAGAGTACTTTCATCACTTCAAGATTAGGCATAAGGATGCACCGGAAGTGGTGGGGGGGTGTAAGTATCTATCAGAAATACATTTTCAGTGTAGGAAAATGTTAAGTTCCTATAAGATACCTTACTTCTGCTCGAATAATAGCTAGAATCCCACATTGAAATGATGGATCTGGTACAAAAGTTACCTAGATGAAGATTCTTCAGAAGGTGCTCAAAAAAAGAACCCATGGAATGTGATACCTTAATGTATAGGGTCACATCTGTAGGACACTGCACTCAATCTGTACCATGTATACTCTTCTCTTATTGTAAAGATATGTCGCAGAAAGATGTAGGTTCAATCTGTGAGTGGACATGCCACATGGTGTAGAGTAGCTAGGTTGCATCAGACCATATTCAGTGGGTCAACTCCAGGTCAAAACCAGGCAGCATTGGGTATTTTTCTTCCAGTCCATAGTAGGAAGAGGTTTCCAACCATCTTAACCTCAAGCCTAGGTATCAGAAGGGAAAATCAATTTTCGTTCTGACAAACTAAGTCAGGGCATGTGTGCAGAGTCAGAGCATAATCAACACTAGGCCTGCCAGAAACACGACATCCGGGTAACAGCAGGAAGGGAGAATGAATATGGTGGGCCAACTCCAGTCCAAAACCTGGCAGTATTGGGAATTTTTTATCTGGGCTGTGGTAGGAGGAGGGCCCCTACCAACCGCATGTGAGGACATATGTTGGCCGGTCCTATGCCAATTCAACAACAGACCACCGAGAAACCAATATCCAGGTAGCGGTAGGATGGAGAAGAGCCAGCCAGAGGGGTGAACTAGATGTTAAGGATTCGTCTAGTCCAAAACCAAGTGGCACATGGAAGTTTGTATTTGGTTTGGTTTGTTTGTCTTGAATTTTGCACAAAGCTGCACAAGGGCTATTTGTGCTAGCCTTCCCTAATTTAGCAGTGAAAGACTAGAAGGAAAGCAGCTAGTCATCACCACTCACCACCAACTCTTGAACTACTGTTTTATCAATTAATAGTGGGACTGATCATCTCATTATAATGCCCTCATGGCCAAAAGGGCGAGCATGTATGTAGGGATAGGGAATCGAAACCTGTGATCCACAGATTGCAAGTCCAGCACACTAACCAGATAATTTTTTGCCTGGTCAGCAGTAGGAGAAAAGTACTCACCATCTACACTGACAGAACACCACCACCCTACTCTTAACTGAGTGGAAGCAGTCACACTCATGAGGAAGACTCCATGCTCCACCACCCCAGTGACTAGAAACTAATAAGTGGTAAGGACTGAAGCAGTTGAATATTTTTAGGGAATTTTACAATTGCTTCAGTATTTAACGTTTTAAAAGAGTTTAAGAAAAAAGTTATAATAATTTTCTGAATTTTTAAGTGAACATATACATGAAGAAATGATGTAAGTAAGTCAAGAGCTGGGAAAGTAAAGCTAGCTGGTTAAGTGGTATTTAGAATCATGACTTAAGAGTTATAAAAAATTAAGCCACATCAGAGATGTTGAGAAAAATGCTAGCATAAGTGATTGGTAGTGATTAATTACTAATGCCAACTTGTTAGTACTGTGGAAGCTACGAAAAAGTTGATGTTAACATGTAAGAGGGGTACTTTGATGATATATTCTTTACATAATGCTAGTGTACTAACACAAGTAAGAAGTAACCAATTACTTAAGTTTTTGTTATGGACTAGCCCGGGAAGTTCCACAGATTGACCAATAAGGTGTGGGAACTACTTGCGGGTAGTGCTGCATACTATTTGGGAATTTGTATGAACATGAAGAAAAGTTGTTTCAAAACTCATGTTAGAGGCAGAAAATTAAGATTCCTAAAGTCTCCTCATGAGTTCTATCTAGTACTCAGGAATCCCCAGCAGTTTCTCCAAAAAAATATCAAATGTATCCAACCTGCAGAAGTGCACCTCATCAACTATGTTGTAAGTCGAATTTCTGACTCTCAAGCTTCAATCAATGTAGTTATAGTAAGAAAGATTTAAGAAAGGTTTATAATGTGTTAACTGAATCTTAGTAAAAAGTTACACGAGATAAATTGAACATATTTTTTAATAATTGAAAAGTTATCTATATGTTTAATATTGTGATTGTGCATTGTGACATGAAGATAATTAAAGACTATTATATTAACAACTGAAAGGTGAAAAGTAAGGTTGCAAGAAACTAACGGTTTAGTAAATGTCTAACTATTGATATTAACAGTGTATAGTATGGGAAAAGATTTAATAAATGTTGTTATATTTTGTTCAATGTTAGTCTTGGAATCTGTTTCTTTATTCTAACTGTAAATTACCTTGCAATCCTCAATTAAATAAATTTGTTATAATCGGCAGTATAATTGAAACTCCAACAATTAGCCCTAAGGGTGCTGCCCATTACAGGACTCCCATACTCTACTAGGAGAGGGAGGAATACAGTGGGGAGTCCAGAGGATTGCTACACCGTAAGACAGTGCAATGGGTGATCACAAAAACCCTATGTTGAAAAGCAGACCAGACCTGATTTATTCAACCAGTGACACTACTTTACTCATGATAGTCTATCTGTTGGTATGGTCTGGTTCAGGCATTATTTATGAAGCAAAATATAGCGAGGCAACCACAACCAGTCTTGTGAAACACCCTATCTCTTCAGTAAGCATTGTAGATCTACATGGCCATATAATGTGAATTTATGTTGAATTATACCTGGACATGCACTACTAGCCACAGAGCAGGATCCAAGCAATGAGAAATGGGCCACTGTAATGGTACAAAATAAAATGATAGAAATTATCCTCTCACAGATGAAATGAGGTGTGGAGGATAGCAATGAGGGGCAAGCAAAAGTTAGATGAGAAGGAGATGGCCAAATGATGCAAGTAGCAAACCTTGATCATGACCACACAACAGAAGATATAAGGCACAGATGCCATACCAAAAGATAAAGCATGGAATTTGAAAACTCGACCTCCGTGAGCAAAAAGAAGGTAATTTCTGTAGGTTGGAGAGATAGGGATATGAAGGTATGCATTAAAGATGTTGAACTTTATGATCTATAGACCTAGAGTGAAAGCCTACAGAAGTGTGAGGTAGGGATTCCATAGTAAACCAAGGGAGGTTGTTCGTATTTGTTTTTTTCTCATCTCATTGACCACAATGGCACATATACACTATGTAACATTTCCTCGAAGAGAGCCTGTGGACTACTGGTGGTTTGCAGACTACAGATAGAGAAATGTTGCATTATAATATATATTTTTTTAAATTTAAGTAAATAACTGTTTGCCCTTACTGTAGTTTGAACCCAGGACTTAAGCTTATGTAAGAGCTCCAAGAGTGGTGCTCTTTCAACTGAGCTATCTGAGATACAAGCTCCAGTAAAAAACTTCTTACTCAATCATTACATATTCCTACCCATCTCAAAGAAAGCTTGTCCTTGAGCTTTCAATGAGCAAGCATACAAACAGCAGAAAACAACAACATGTTTACATAACTTTCAAGTTCCTGTGAGGACCCCAATTGTAAAATTTTTTAAATAAATAAGTGTATGCTCTGACAGGGTCTTTAACCCAGGATCTTCATATTTCTCTAGTTCTCAGAAACAGGTGCTCTTCCAACTGAGTTATCACCTCTATACAATCTCCAAAAATTGAACTCGGCCCAGGAAAAAGCAAGGTGTTACATTTGCCTGGACGCATTTTTAGTTCCACAAGTTCTGATAAATTGACTGACATTCTTTCCCAAGTTGATAGAGACTTTGAATAAACTTTGCTTAATATATTTAAAAATCTTCCCAATAACTCCTGTTCGACATCTTCTAAGACTATTGCATTATATGTATTAATAAAATTACAGTAAAAATGAGAGAGAACCTGGGATAAATATGGTAAATTTCAAAGTATTTTATATGAGCGTTACTTGTTCAAACATGTTATTAGCTCAAAAAATTATATATATAAAGCGTGTTCATAAACTAAAGTGCACTCAGTCGAATCCTACAAAAACATTCTAAAGTAAAACTGCTTACAAACAAAATCAGCAAGCTCAAACCTCACTTTTCATTGTAGTTTTCAAGATGGGGACTAACATGAAAGAAGTGAATTTCAATAGTGTTGTTGTTTACCTTGCAATTCTTGATACTCAAGCTGCAGATCATGTTAAAATAGTTTATGCCTTTTTTAAATAATATTTTGTGGTAGTATAATATAATTCACAATTTGAATCTCACGTGTTATTATTTCACTACGTTAAGTGTAAACTGTAATTGAAAGTTCTGAAAATGTAGATTTCTTACTTCTTTATGCCTATGCACTCATCAGGTGAAAAAAAAAAGTCTTAAAAATTAAATCTTTAATTTAATACATTTTTGTAACAATAAATTTGTAATTAATAAGACTCTTGTCTTTACAGTTTTTCATAAACATAAAGACATTCTTCAGGTATGCACTAACAACAGTATTTGTGTTTTAAGTGTAAGTGTAACAAGTAGATAATTTATTAAGTAAGGCCATTATTATTATGGCAATAAGCTATTTAAGGGTATTTTTAAGTGTATGTGTAACATGTAGATAACTTATTAAATAAGACCATTATTATTATTATTATTATTATGGGAATAAGCCGTTTAAGGCTTTCTTGTGGCTTAATAATCTTCCTACAGTAAAAAAATAAAATATTGTTACGTCTCCGTTTGTTAATTGATTTTTCCGTAACTTCGTTCCGACGAAACTTTATCGACACAAGTCTTTACTTAATAAAACTGGTTTATTCTTTCCGAATATAACTTTACCATACACTTAATTTCAATATTCGCGCTAAAACAAACACTATAACGAATGAATGTTAACTTCAACAATACGTCTCTCTCTGACCGCAGTTCAATTACTCATTACCTACACACATATTACCGCGTCACGTTGTCA
>NW_013666627.1:274339-290321 GCF_000517525.1 Limulus polyphemus | reverse complement strand
CCCTCTTATATATACCAGACTACCCTATCTAGTAAATGCTAGGGCATTCGTGAAGGAACAAGATAGTTCTAGAAACTAGAGGGCGTGAGAATAGTCACGTGATCTCGATGACGCAACAATATGTTATGAAGTCTACCCTTGATATATACATAGAAGAAATTAACAAAGCCATAGAAAATATGCCTTCATTTTTTGTTACTCGAAATCTATAAAAGAATAATAACATATTGCAGTCAAAATAATAATAAATCATATAATGTGCTAACAACTGCACCTGTGCCATTTTAATGAGACATTTAAATATGCTATTAAAAAATAAAGTATATTCCATTAATGACAGTGCATTAGCTTGCTTTTAATGCAAGTGAAATACCATCCACCACTTTTGTTCAATTCACTAAATCACTAGTTAAAAGATCTAAGTTATCAAATTTGTATAGAAAGCAGCAGCATTGTCTTCAAACTAATATTAAGAATACTCACAATCAGCTACACTCAGGTATTTTCCTTTAATGCTAGGGTTGTCTTAATGTGATACAAAAATCAAATTTAAAATTTTCTGTCTCTAAAGAGGTTTAAAATAAGACAATACAAATATCAGCAATTCTGAATCTAATGTAAACTTAGGCCTACCTCAGCTGTAGACTTCCTCAATCTAAAATGACTTTGGAAAGCATCATCCATGTACTGAGGCATTGTCTTTTACACATAATCCTCCATCTTTGCTCTGTCACTTTTATCAACATTACTGTAGTGCAACTCAACACAAAATGCAATATCATTATCACTGAGTTGTCTGAATCATATGTATCATTATGAACATCAGTAATAAGCGGAAGAACAGCTGTGCAAGCAGACGCTATAGTAACTATTTTATTTTCGATGTATGCCATCTTGGTTAAAGCAACTTTTGGTGGTCTTTCGAAAATAGCCTGCAAGCAATGATGTATTACCCCACTAGCTGACTTCAAGTGATCTGCTGAGTGTGCTTTAGTTTACGTACAACCCTTATGGGCCAAAGTGACATCAATGAAGTAATATTAATAACTACAGGAAGTGTGGTTAACAAAACTGTGGTGTAGAGTTTGAATCATTATGGTTAAGTATAAGTAGAATTTCTGGTAGAAAGTTCTTTTGGAAAAAGAATTTTCATGACCTTTTTCAACATTTGTTTGGTTTTTATAGAGAATCTGAAGATTTTCAAAAATATGACAACAGGATAAACGTGGAAAATTTGGTGTCATATTTCACAGACATAACTTTGTAGAACTAGAAGTTAGAATTTAGACTAAGTTAGAGTGAACTTACCATATGTACTAGTGTATTCATTCACTGTAGAATAAAACGAGAATTAGGACTAATATTAATTGTTAGTGAAGTGAAAAAAAAAAGCTGTGAAATTGTTGCACACAGTATAACTATAACTGTAATATAAAGAATCAATTTTATTAACCATTTAGCATTATATATATTGTACTGTATAACAACATGGCAAATTAGTTTACATAACTTATTAGCTCTACTAGTAGATGTACAGGGTCCATGAAAGTTCTCTGTTTCAAGAGTATATAAAACCAAGATTAAACGAAAAAATATTTTTATTTCCTGCTTTTGAAGATCATGTCATGCTGTGTTGTAGCCAACAGAGTGCATAATTCTTCTCGTTATTCATGGCATGCGCACATTTTACTGACATCACAACAGTACAAATTGCAACAATAAGCATCCCTAATGTGACATTATTTTTATGTCTACTGACTGACTGACAGACAGACAACACACTATTGTATAGTGGTTGAATTGGTTAAAACAGGGGACCTCTCCAGGTGGCCTTTGGGCACATTTTGAGGGAAAAAAACCTTATAGTAGCTATCTACATAAGCTTATTGCTCACTATTGTAAGAACGTGTCTTAACAGTCTATTGAGTATTGCCTATACCTCACTATCAAGGCACCCTTCCTACACTTCAATGAATAAACACATCAATATCACATGTAACTTTCCTACATATATGAGTGAAATTATGTGGAAAATTGAAGAATTTTATAAAGTTACTTCATCATTTTAAAAAAACATATCAATAAAACAGAATTGAAGTCATACCTCTGCTTCTTGAATTGTAGTAGAGGCTTCAAAGATCTCTCTTTCAGCTTCCAGTTTATTAGTAACAGCCTCAGCATGAAATAATGCCAACTTCACCTTCTTCTTGTGTGACTCAAGACAGTTCTAGAAAGAAGAGTATAAACAATACTGATCATTCCTCTTTAACACTTAAAAGTCTATGGGAAGAGATTGTGGTTTTAGACATTTTTTACTGTAAAAATTTACTTTTTATGTATTTGTTTTACTCAACAACAAACCAATTTCTTATTGGTTTGATACAATAATTACATTTTTCTCTACTTTGTATTTGCTATATGCCATTCTTCTTAAAAACCCTCTGGATGTGTTTTGATGTCTAAAATATTTCAATTCTCTCAGTTAATAAAATGATTTGTTAAAGAAACATGTTCAGATAAATCATACTCTAAAATGCATGGATTCTCCATTCTAACCTTTAATTGTCATCTAGTTTCCCATATGCATTTAACCTTACAATCTTTACAAAACCTACATTACACAGATGACACCAGTGCTTATAAGATACTCCAAAGAAAAGTTTCAAAAATTAATAGATAAAGTATTAGAAGAAAGCAGAAGAAAAGGGGCATAATAATAAACTGTAAAAGGATAAGAGTACATAATTATAAGCATGAAAAAGAATGCCTCAAAATGTGAATTAAGTATAAGCCATAAAATAAATGCAAAAGTTCAACTATCTGGGTAGCTTAATAACAGCCAATATTAACAATGATGCTGATACAATGCAGAAGATGAGCAATATACTGAAAGATAGGAAAACAATGGAAACCAAGGTAAGAGAGCTACATTGTTATGTATATCCAACTCTTACATATAGCAGCAAGTGTTGCACAATTCCAACAGTTGTGGAAGGAAGACTACAAGCAATTGAGATGTCGTTTTACAGTAGAATGTTGAGGATATTGTGGAAGGATCATATGACAAATGAGAAGATACTGAGAAGAGCAGGAATACACAGAGATATGATAACAACAATTAGAAGAAGACAGCTTCAATCCCTTGGTCGCATAATGAAAAAATACAAGCAAAAAATTTAGTGGTAACAGGAGAAATTGAAGGAAAATGAAGTAGACATATGCTAAGACTGACTTACATCAGTAGTCTCAGTAAATGGATGAATGTGAGAGAAGCAGAAGTGTTGAAAACAACAAAGAATATAAATCTTTGGAAGGCCATGATTGCTATAATTTTGCCGTAACATTATGTTTAGAGAGAGAGAAGGGGGGGGGATTTACAATTAATTTGATAAATAAACCCAATTTTTTAAAAAGATGTCTCTTATCTGTAGGGTACACCAAAAAATTTTTAAGTAAAGAATAAGCTTAAAAGAAACACCAATATTAATGGAAGAAAACAAACTATTTGATAAACTTTAAGAGCAAAAAAACTTTTTACTAATACTGTGCTCCAAGAATCTGAAGACAGTAAGAAAATTCTTTAAAAATCTGCCAAATTTTAAATACAAATTCCTATATTCAATTCAGTATGATATCTGAGTGGAGTACATTCTTTATGGATTTTAGGTAAACCACATATTATGTAAATGTGTGAGCACAAAGGCCTCAATATTTAAAAAATAACGCAATTATTTAATCTCATCCTTCTTTCAAGACCGCAAATAATTATAGTTGGTTTTAGCATGTGGTAAATTGGGTCAAAGCCTAGTGTTTTAAACTTACACGTGTTAGTTAAAATGTTACAGATTTTGTTGATACTAACAACCTTATTTGTAAGTATAGCACAGTTCCTCTGTCTGGATGCTCTAATTTTTGTTTAATTTCAGCAGAGCAGAAAACTGTTTTTAATAAAGATGTGAAGATTAAACTTAGAATTATAATCATAGTAATGTAAAGCTAAGCAGAAAACATGAATCTGGGAAATAGAACTAGATATATTAGACTTATCATCAACGTTTGTTTTCTAGTTGTTCAAGTAAGAGGTGAAATGGTACAAGAAAACAAAGATTTTTAAGGTGTTGTCATAAAGCAAAATTGATATCTCATAAAAGTGTTTGTTTTTAACCGTGAGTAATAATAACATGAAAGAAAGTAATGTAATAACAGGTGATTTAGAAAACAATGAATACTTGTATCCCTACAGAGACAGTGAATGAACTTTTTCAAATATTTTGATCTTGCACAATTAAACAGAACAAAATAATATGTTCATACTGGAAACCAATTTGACATACAGATCGTGTTTAAGAATAAGAGAGTTTAATTCAACCCCTCTTTTGTTTTGACTAACTTCTAAATAAAAACATATTTTCAGATGCAGCTTTTCTTTTATATATGTCTTAAAGTAGCTGAATACAGCAGAGTGGCATTTGAATTTAGAAAAGTTAACATTTTCCTACACTGAAATTGTATTTCCAATAGACACTTTCTTCCCCTCACTTCATAGCTTGTCTTGTTCAGGATTGCCCTCTATATGCACAATTTTTGCTTGTCACTAACCTTGATGCTCCCACCTACCCTCACTTGGTATAACTACACTGTAGCATGCAATAACCCCCCACCAATAGGAGTGTGTCACACTCTCCTAGCACAGCCGACTTCCTCTATACGATAGAGCACTATAATCACTTCAAGATTGGGCAAAAGGATGCACCGTAAGTGGGAAGGGCAGTTGGGATGTGTGAGGGAGGTAAGTATCTATCAGAAATACATTTTCAGTGAAGGAAATTTAACTTCCAATACAATACCTTACCTCTTCCTACATAATAGCTAGAGTCCCACATTGAAACAGTGGAAGGACCAGGGCAAAAATACCTAGATAAGCCTTCTTCAGAAGGTGCCCAAAAAGAACCCATGCATATCCTATTGGAAGGGTCACACTTGTGGGAGACCACACCCCATCTATACCAGGTATATTATTTACCTGCTGTAAAGATACGTGTCACTAAATTTGGCAGAAAAAAAACTTGCATCCAAAAGGAAATCAGATGCACTAGAAGGTGTAGAATGGCTCTGGTGCATCAGACCATAATTGGTGGTCAACTCCAGTTCAAAACCAGGCAGTGTAGGGAATTTCCCAGCTGGTCTGCAGTAGGAGGAGGGTCCCTACTGTTTTCACTTCAGGTCCAAGAACTGGAACGGAAAATGAACTTCCTTTCTGAAAACCCAGATCAGGCATTTGTGCAGACTCAGATACAACCAACACCAGGCCACCAAATAACTGAACATCCATGTGACAGTAGGAAAGGGAATGCAATATGGTTGATCAATTCCAGTCCAAAACCTTTTATTGTCCAGTCTGTGGTAGGAAGAGAGTACCTACCAACCATATGTGTGAGGACTTATGTTGGCTGGTACTGTGATACTCTACCACCTGGCCACCCAAGCAATAAACATCCAGGAGGCAGTAGGATGGTGGAAAGCCAGCCAGAGGAGTGAACTGAATATGGCAGATTTGTCCAGTCCAAAACAAGGTGGCATCAGGTATTTTCTTCCAGTCCATGGTAGAAGAAGAATACTTACCATCCACACCAAAAGAATGTTACAGTTTCATTAACCTCGTAACCATTTTGTACTCGTTATAATTTCTGGATAATAACTTTTAATACAGTACGTATACCTTCACAAAATTTGGCAGACTTTTAGTAAACACTACAAATCTGTTCTTTATTGAAGTATTTTTACTAAATACTTATCCATGAATATATATAAGCTTTTTTCCCCCACTATTTCGAGTACAAAGTGACTTTCATGTTAAGATTAAAAATACTTATCTTCATCTCAAAAATCTCAAATTTCATTTGCATAATCTCTCAAACATCCTAAATAATTTTCAAATGTTCTTCTATCAGTAAAACTTTATATTTTATCTCTTATTTTCTCTACTCTAACTCGATACGAGGTTGGTCAATTTGACTGCCCTCCTAACCACTATAAAAACACAAATTTGAAATAAATCTAAATTACCCTTTTTTCTTTCTAAAATGACTTCAAACTGTAACATGAAATATTCATTTATCCTATATACCTTTAAACTTGTAACAGTATACATTTACTTATACATAAATTTTATTGTTTAATGCCCTTTGAACCATGTCTAACTACTATTCCCACCATTATAAGTTGTAAATCACTTGGAAAATGTGCAGCTCAAATTGCACTATTGAATGACATTACACATGAGCTACTCATGAGCATACCTGCTGAAAATTTTTTACTATTATTATTATCCATTTTATCTAATCAAATCTTAAGTAACATAAAATTTCCAATTTTTTACATTTTAGTTACTTTTATAATAATAAATAAAGAATACACATGAAAAACAAGAAATAATGTACTTATCTGGATGTTCTCTTTTTTGTTGTCAACTGTTGAGGACACTTAACCCTACTTTTTTATATTAATGGTAGGTTGGACTACATAAAATAAATTTTTATATAATTAAATAATGCAACAAAAAACATAATAATAACATGCAAAAAGCAGACAATGTTCTCATAAATATCACAATTTTTCTAGCTTTCTAGCTATTCAACAAGAGTCGTTAAAAATTCATCTAAGCTTGTTGATGTGTTTCCTGTGGGAATAAAGCTTGAACTAAAATTGACAAGTCTTTGTAGATAAAACAATGTAATATAATACATCATTTGATAAGTGAAAACCTTGGCTTTCTATTGGTTATAAATAATATATTATTGAAAGTCAGAGAGAACTATTGGCAATATCTAAAAGAGAGGATGTGACGGGTGGGTGTGGCAAGAGAGGGCTGAGTTTTTATTTGATTGCTATGTAACCAAAAAAGATTGAAAGCTATAAAAATTATGCTTTGCTAGAGCGATAACAACATTTAAATGAGTAATTTACATTATATTTCATACTTCTTAGTGGGAATTTATAAATTAGAGAAGAGGGGATGCCTAGAGAGAAAATGTTATAATTTTCATACTAGGGGATATTGAGGATTTTATTTTAATTTTGCCTTATAAAATTAAGAACTTAAAACTTATATATTATTAAAATATGGATTATTAGCTCTGTTTTTTATGCTCTATTTACAGGTGTACCATAAAAAGAAAGTAATCTAATTAAGTTTTGACTGTAACTCACTAAAACCTTGTGACATGTGCAGAAAAAAATGCCTGTGGAAAGATGATTGAGGAAGTGGTTAGTCTTGAACAGGATATGGGTAGAGGAGAGGTAATGAAGGAGGGTGGTGAGAAAATTGGGCCTGGGAAAATCTTAAAAGTAGTATCAGAGTCAGATCACCACATCTGAATCAAAGAAATTCTGTGAGTCCAGAAAATGGAATTACAAACGACTTTGAGCTAATGCATGATGCATAGAAATCAGAAGGAGGAAGAGGACAAGGCATGCTGACCCTAGAATGACACAGGTGCGAGAAACAAATAAGGTAATGTACCTGAGACTCCATAATGAGAATGGTGGAAGGTCTGGGAGCATTAACAGGTATGAACCAGGATAACACGATAAAGAAGGAGGTGGGTATAGACTATCCAAATCATCATTATTTTGACCATGTTCACCAGGAAAAGGTGTTGGGTCTGGAATCAAAAGATACAGCAGGCCGCATGTTGAACACCAACTTGAGACAAATTAAAACTGAAACCTCCTCAGCAGAAAAACTGGAGCCTGAAGCCTGAGAAACTGCAGGTTGAAGTACATTTGCAGTAGAAACAACAGTAGTAGTTGTTGTAACTCGAAATTGTGAATTCATAATTCACAATGAGAGTGGAAATTATCAAATCAACCTAAAGTATCAAGTGAATGTAAAGAAAAAATATGCTATAAACAAAGATAGTTTTCCTCAAAATCACTGAAAATAAAAACAAATTCAAGGCAGACATGAACAAAACTAGAAATGTCCGCAAAGAGGATACTAAATCAAGAATTGATGAAAGTGCTCTATGGTACAGAAGGAGTCAGCTATGCTAGGAGGGTGTGCCACACTCCTATTGGTGGAGGGTTGTTGCATGCTCATTTGCACAGCTATACCACATGTAATCACATGAGGATAGGTGGGAGCATCAAGGCTAGTGGCAAGAGAAAATTGTGCATATAGAGGGTAGCACTGAATGAGAAAAGGTAAGGTATCATATCGGAATAAGGCTTACATTGGTTAAAATAATTTAAGTCTGAAATTACACAGTTTTGAAAAACAATTAAAAACTGTTTTATTAAAAATCTTGTTTTTTACTTCTCATCTCTCTCTTCTGTAATTTTTGATGTGATATTTAATATACTCATTTGCTAATAAATGGTACACTAGCCCTCAAATATGTGATCTGTTTTGCTTATACAATGTACTCTCTCTGATTTTCTGAAGTTTTGTAAAAATGACAGTTTCCTCACTTAAACAGTCAACAAACTAAAAATTATTCTTATTTATGGAGTAATTTCTATAAATAACAACTAACTACAGAGGCTAAAATCTTTATCTAAATCAACATTTCAGATTTCAACTTCATCAGGATATTTAGCCTAGCACAGTTCAATAGAAATGACAACGTTAAGAGTAATTTTTAAAAAGAACTGCTCTTACATACATACATAATACGTATCCATGACTTTAAAAATAGTAAAAAAAATATAACTGTTATACAAACAATTCTAAGTTATATATATAACAACACTATTGAGGCATATAAAGATTGCCAAAACAGTAGATAATATTATAAAAATTAATTCAAAAAATTAAACTAATATAATAAGCCATCCCCTATCTTAATTGATTTGTGGCTTATGTTACTCTGTAAGTAATGCTTCTGTATATTTTTTACTTAAGTATGCCTTGGGATTTTTTTTATTTCAGTTGTAATCATTCCTAACTGACTGGTTAATCCATGTTTGATCAGCTTGTATTTTACAAAAGTACTAGTTTTGCTATTATCTTGACTTATTGCCACCAATATATTCTAAAATACCTTGGTGGAGTTTGTGACCAGTCTTTCCAACTTAATAATCTTCACATTCAGAACATGTTGCTTTATAAACAGATTTTGTTTAGTATATAATGTATTTTGCAAAATTGCAGATGAAAAGGGCATAGTCCAAAAAACACTTTAGTTTTATTTTGACATATGTTTTTTCTGTGT
This sequence comes from Limulus polyphemus, assembly GCF_000517525.1. NCBI lineage: Eukaryota > Metazoa > Arthropoda > Merostomata > Xiphosura > Limulidae > Limulus > Limulus polyphemus. Next base: position 281,106 of record NW_013666627.1, on the reverse strand, counting down.
TAGAAACAAGTGTCATTTTTATGTAAGGAAAAATTCAAGCTAAACATAAATATTTATTTCAGAGGCTGTTAATAGAGCAATGGAAATTCCCAGAGTATTTATTAATTCTGTGTCTTAGAATGCTAGAGTCAGTACATGTTTTGGATGCTGTTAATAGAATAATGGGAAGGCCCAGAAGTATTGACATACTCATTAATTCTGTGTCTTAGAGTAATAGGGTCAGTACCTGCTACATATTAACTGTCTGAAAAATACTTCAAGTGTGTTATATGTGTGGGATATGTTTACATAACTATAGTTTGATTCTTATGTAAACAATGCATATATTAAAAGACTAACAACAGATTTTAATTTTCATCATGCTCTTTTTCAAACATTATATGCTAATACTGTAAAATTCTTAGTTAAGATATTCTTCTAAATACTATTCTGAATTTTATGTATTTCAAATTCATATTTTTCAGTAAAATAAAAAATTCTGAGTAAGGGTAATTACTGCAGGTGTAGTTTTTAAGAATTTCAGTTCTTTTTTGAAAAATGTTAATATGAAAATGCTAACTGAATTGTTTTAATGTAATCACATGTAACACAAGTGCTCATGATGATTAATAGTTTAAACAGGTGTTAAATTTTCATCAGTAACTGACCAAACTTTTGAAGCAACAACGATAGAAAATAAAAAAACTGCACCAGACCTGCCAGATCCTAGTTGAAAGTATGATTCACAGAAAAGCAGCAGTTATCTGGGCCAAAACATACTACAAGTGAATGTTTTTAACAAGAAAAAAGAAGTAAAAACAAAAATACAGTTTTGATATTCAGAATATTTCTATACCTGTATAAGGAAAGTAAAGAATTGAATACACTTTATATGAACAAGGTGCATATCCTAATACAATATTTAAAACCTATATATTTAGTTTACAGCAAACTCTTCATAATTTGACAGTGCAGTGCTGCCATGATTACTGAAATGTTTCCCTCTCATAACTAAATATAGGAAAGAATATATCTTTCAATATTCCAGGTGTACATTTCTCTCAATTTTTGTGGAAGTGTTCTGCGTGTAATTCATGACATTGATGTAACTGAGTGAACTTGCACTAATTACCTTACTTAGGCAAACATTACATATTACAATATTTGACCCAATAAGGGTTATATTTGTTTGGAACTGTTTGTTTCCTACCTTCCTACAGGGAGGTAACAGTCATTTCAACAAGTGGTACAGAGAATTGTATAATTAAGTTAGTAAAAGACAGTTTTATCTCCCTTGGACATATATAATGAGAATTATTGTTCGTGTAGGTAGAACTGTTAGAAAAAATATTAGGAGTCTGATCTAACCTAACACTATGATTATCATCATTATTCTAGATTTTATTTTTTCTCCCATGGAAACATTTTACTTTCAACTTGCTTTCCTGCACCAGCAACACAACAGAAATCTACACATTGAATCTAGAAGATGGCCAGTAAAGTCAAGTCTTACACTGCTTAGAGTGAACATGTTGTTTATTATTCACCTATGTGTGCTTAAAATTCTGCTATTTGCATTAAAAATTATTCTCTGCAAAGCATTTCCAGACTCAACATCTAATGATAAGTTTAGATGATGTAGTCTCAAAATCTTATTTCTATCATACCCAAGTGAGTGCATCCTACCATGAGGGCAAAATTGCATAATTTAATTAAAAAATACATAGAAAATAAATCTTTAGTTCTTCCACACACATTTAAAACACCTCATTTGAAATATATTCAATACAAAGGTTTTATTTATTTAATTTTATAAATAAAAAATATATTGAATATTTTGATTTTGAGTTGACTTAAACACACTCCAAATAAAAACTTGAGTGATTGTGAATTACCTGAATGTTTTCTGAGCATAATATAGCACTCATAGCCCTTTAGGAGAAAGTCATGATCAATCTCAGGTTCTGAAAAGTCATGAGTTAATAACCTAAACACATAATGAGAGTTCCTTTTCTGTTCTTTATAACTGTATAAGCTAATATGGCTTCCCCTTTCAGCAGAGATTGGAACAGAGTCACAAAAGCTTAGTTAGGTGATTTTTGACAGAAATTTTTTTTTTGCATTAACAGCTTCCATCAAAACTACAGTCCTGAGTTATTTGTAAATTAATATAAAATACGTTTATTTCTTACTATGTATATTAAATGAGAACTTTTGATTAAAAATTTTAAATATGCAGGCTTGCTCATAGTTTTGTTATGGTACAAAAATAATTGTTAGTGTATGCCAGTAATCGTAAATGCAGTAAAACTGCATGCAGTATTTTTCAAATAAAAATAAAGATAAAATTTCCAGTTTTATAAAATAAAAACATTATAGGAAAGTTTAAATAATGTAGGATGATATAAAAATTGGGAATCAAAATCTACAATGAAAGTGAGCATTTTTGCTTGTTTCTTAAAAGAACACATCAAAAGAAAACAAAATTTACACAAATATCACATACAAAAATACCTAGCCATTCTTGTGGATGATCTAAGAAGGTTGCATAAAAAAGGCATTCCTAAGCAGACTTCCTGGTGACTATGATGAGATACTCATAAATAAGTTTATTAAGGGGCAGCTCAGCAAACCCATGCAAAATCTTATGAGTTTCAGGGATATCTCATCTCAAAGTTTTTATGGCAACATTGTTCAAAGTGGTCATATCAAACTATGTTCTAAGGTAGAGGAAGAAGCCAGCAGCAGTAGCAATTGCAGTTTGCTCCAAGACAATCTCCAGGTTGCCTGATAGTCTTCAAGACTGAGCAGAAACGTCCACCACGAGCTCCACTACAGCAGATGCTGAAAGGCATCATATTGTAAGCACCATGGTTTTAGCAAGGACAACAGAACCCCTTATGTTGAGAAATGCACTAATAATTTGAACTCAACACAGAGGCATGATTTCAATGAATTGTTCAAAATGTTTATAGAAATATTTGCCTAACCAGATGTTCAAATGGTTCAGATGAGAATCACACTTCAACATATAATCACAGGTGACACAAGTCTCATAAAACAGCTTCCATACAGGACACTGCCATTGCTAAAATTCAGCAGATGTTGAAGGATGAGATAATAAAACCTTCAGAGTGTGCTTAGTCATCTATACTCATGGTTGTCAGAAAGAAAGAAGAAATGCTATAATCGTGTGGACTTTAGACAAGTAAATACAGTAACATGAGTTGATGGCTTTCTGTCCATGCATATGGACAAATATCTGGGTATGTTGGAAGGCACCTGTTGGTTCAGTAGACAAGATCTAACTTCTGGCTACTGGCAAGTTAAACTAAATGAAGAAAGTATACCATACCTATGATTGCCCTCAGCACTCAGAAAGGACATTGTCATTCAGTTTGTGCAATGCACGTAGCACTTTTAAGAGGCTTGCAATGCTTACTCTTAAGAGGATTGCAAGTGGAGAGATGGTTCATATATACTTTGTTGGATGAAGGAATGTGAAGATGTGTTCTGGTCTTTGAAGCACATTTTGCACCACTGCTAGCTTATCCTTATCAAGACATTCCATTCATCCTGGATACTAACTCCATTGATAGAGAAATTGGATCTGTTTCGTCAGATGTAAAGGATGACATCAAGCACACAATTATGTATTCAAGCAACATGCAAGTTGCCCCTGAACAATGATACTTTACGACAAAGAAGAAACTGCTTGCAGTTGAAGTATTTATCAAACATTACTGCAGTTACTTGCATGGTAGGGTTGAACATTAGAGTGGATCATGCATCACTGAATGAGTCATGAACTTCAAATGTCTAGAAAATATAGTTGCATATTGGATGATGAAGTTGCAAGAGTGCACCTTCATATGTTCTGTGACAATTATATATTTGGGTATACACCACAAATAATCATTCAGGAACAATGGAAAGAGCACCTAACAGACACATATTGCAATCATCACAAACTGGCAAATGTAGAATTGAAGTTCATAATATCTGACAATTCTATAGTAAGTTATGGCACTGTACTCTCATTATGAACCACCAAGATACAGTAGTCAACTTGATATGCAGCTAGTGGTCTCAAGTCAGGAGTTACTCTACTTTGCATAATGTAAAAACTGGAGGGCATCAGAAACTGCTATGTACCATTGCAAACATATTGAATAAATGTTTTTCTGTCTGCATTCACAGAACATTATGGTAGAGTTGTAGGTTTTCTCTTTTACAGAATGATCAAAGACATTGCTGGTTCTCTACCCCAAAACTAAGGAAGAAAAACAATGTCTGGTCACTATCAATTACTTCACTAAGTAGGTCAAAGTGTGAGACTTGTTTAGCTAAACAGGTGATGCAGATCATCAAGAGTACACTAAACATGTTTGTGAATTCCTGACAAAACTCTTTAGTATGAGCACCTGCTGTATGTCTTCATGGTGTATCATACAACAACTGTATATTTCCTCTAAATATTTCCTGACACTTAGATGAGATGTGCAGCTCCCAGTGAATCTGATGTACAGTCCTACGTAATAATCAGTGTCCACATGAATATGTGTAGTAATCACCTTTGTAAAAGTTTGTTATCCATAAGTAGGTTAAGCAGCCACACATCAAAAGCAATGCTATGACAAAATTCTAATGGAATAAAAGTGTAATTTTAGTGACTGGGTTAGGCTATGGTTTAAACCAGAAGCATGTAAGCAGTTAAATTCTGGTTGGTGTGGTCTGTATCTTGCCTTTTGGTACCTCAGAGAGGTGTATATGGGTTACAGTGAATTCATTATACACGTCAAACATACTGACAAGTGTACATTTGACATCAATAATGAGCTTCTTGAGAACTGGTTGTTACTCCAGGAACCAGAAACGGAAGAGTAAATTGACTCTGATGATAAGAGCACTATATTACATGATCTTGATTCAGATGATGAGGAAGTACTTGCAGTACAAATCCCACAGTCTGAGTCAGATGAGGAAATGCAAGTAGAGAAGCAGTCCGTCTGCTCTCATAATTGGCAAATTAGAATAGTCAGTTTATTAAAAAATAATGATGAATGAAATGGAGATATTGAATGATGGTTTTTGGTAACATGCCCACAGTAGTTAGATAATAGGGCAGTTGGTTGAATAAAAGACCAACAGGCAATGATCAAATGATGAGGAAGAACTGGCAGTACAAATCCCACAGTCTGAGTCAGATGAGGAAATGTGAGTAGAGAAGCAGTCCATCTGCTCTCATGATTGGCAAATTAGAATAGTCAGTTTATTAAAATTAATGATGAATGAAATGGAGATATTGAATGATGGTGTGTGGTAACATACCCACAGTAGATTATATAATAGGGCAGTTGGTTGAATAAAAAATCAACATAAGAAAGGCACTGTTACCCTTAGTTTTTGAGTTATTGAGCAATATTTTGATGTTGGATGTTGTGTTAGGATGTTGGTCTGATCTCTATTAATTACAGTAATCCCTAGTGGATATGACCCGTCCCAATAATGACTTCCTTTTAAATACGACTTTTTTTCTGTTTTGATTTTTTGTTTTTCTGTTTTGGAATGATTTTACATTGATCTGACCTTCCATGAAGGACTTCCTGACAGATGCAACATATGACCATGATTTTTGGGCAGAAGTTCAAATAATAATCCCTCTATAACGACTTTTCTTCATATCAAAAGTGTAATTTACAGACACATGAATACAGTTTGAAACAAAGAGGTCATATGACCGGAGATTGCTTCACAGCTTAGTATATATGTATCTTGGTATCCTGGGATGTTAAAGTCAAACTCCTTGTCAGTAATTCGGTTTAAAAGTTTTGAGATCCTGTCAGGTAATCAGGGGTAGTAAGAAATTGTTGTTTTTCTTCACCTCTCTTGCAGAATTAAGGTTCTTTTATTGAATGTAGTAGATTGTGAGCTAGTGACCTAGATGTTAAGTAAACTGATTAGGATTTACTAGCAGGGTGTGAAGATTACTAACTTGCGGTGATGTTGATATAGAAATGTGACGTGGACATCAATATACACCAAAGTTGTGATGAAAGCAACAAAGTAAACGAAACATGGAAATTAGTGAATTTTTAGTGAACTTGAAATTGTTTTAACCCTTCTATTACGGGCTGGGTGGAATTCACCCAGTTCATAACCACGAAAGTATTTATGAGAGTAATTATACTATGATTTCTGATAATGTATGCACATCTTTACAAAATTTTGCAGGTTATTGGTAAACATTACAAAGTTTTTGTACACAGAATATCAGGATTTTAAATTAAATATTAAGATTTATTAATTAAAGATTTTCTCGTAAACCTTTTTCTTTCAGAATGTTCACTATCCAACATACAAAGCAATTTTGATTTTAAGATTAAAAATACTTTAATGCATTATAACATTTTCAAATTTTATTTGCAAAATATTTATAATCTCCAGATAATTATTACATTTTTCAAGAAAACACTATATTTTATTTGTAATTTTCACTACTATATTTCTGTACGGGATTAACTTTGTAACCTTAATGAAAAATTTGGAAAAAAATATAAATTATGCTTTTTTCATTCTAGAATGACTATAAATTATAACACGAAAACACAAATGTTTAGTTTAAATAGCTTAAATATCATAACATTATACATTATATTGACCTTCCAGCCGTGCCTGGCTAACAATACAGAAGTTACGACGCAGCGCACGTAAACTCATGTTACTGTACCCAATAATATATAACTGACGTTTAGTCTTTACAAAGTGAACTGTCTTGGCTGTGTTTT
>NW_013666627.1:267186-274084 GCF_000517525.1 Limulus polyphemus | reverse complement strand
TATCTCTTCTAGTTATGACCATTGTACTCGTTTGCCGCTTGTCATAGGTTGCTAAGCCTTATGAAATTTCCCACATGGAGAATGTGGAAAAAATTTTTTAGGTTTTATATATACATTTCAAATAACCAAAAAAAATCACAAATTACTATATCGATACCATAGAATTCCACTATAATTTGTTAAGTGTAGTAACTAAGCTGTATTTGGGTCTACAAAAAATATTAAATTTCGAGCTCACTAAAGACTTACCTTATCATTTGAAATCTTGTGTGAAAAGAATGAAATTAACCCAATAACACATCAAAATAGCTGAGAAAACCACTAGGGGGACATTATGAGCTTTTGATTGGTTATTCATGTCATATATAGAAGTATGTGGGCAGGGGACCACTGTCTGATTCAGTACATGAGCAATATCTTAGCAAATACAAAAAAAAGAATGGAGGTTCTTACTTTATATTGTAGGTTCTCAATATCGGTAGTTCCTAATTCATATGAAACTGTAAATTTTATATTTTGACATCACAAACATCTAATTTGAATCAGTGCTGCATTCAACATACCACGTGACACACAAAAATTTATGTTTAGCTATTTTTTAGTATTTAATTTTAAATTAAGAAATTAACAAACATATAATACTCAAATTTGAATTATAGTCTACAAATTGATGGCAAAGTTATTGACATAAATTCATAAAATAGTAGTTCAATAAAATTTTGAATGCAAGTCAACAAACACAATGACATGGCTTTTGACACATGACCTGTCATGATAGGGTTAGTGCAACATATTACATTTTATGTAGTATTTGTATTGAGAGAGGATTACCTTATTAGGTATTGGCTAGAGTCTAGCAATAATTTAGTTTAGTTATTTATTCTTATATCTTTACTGGTTCTTTTAAATTCATAGAATGGTCCCTTTCAGAGCTGGGATCAAAGGATCTAAGTTTCAAGGTGAAATTTTGGTTTAGGGTGGGGCTGTTTTGTTCAGTTAAAATACATAACTTCTGATGTTTGGTTCTTTGTTTAAAATTATAGCATTTTGTATAGATAAACTGTGGATTTTTTCAGTTGCAATGGTAGTAAATACAGTATGAGATACGTGGATGTTTATGGAATAAATGTGATCAATGAATAAATTATTTTACATAAAACACAAAGAAAACAATTCTAAGTTATCTTTAATGAACTGTTTTCCATCATAACTATTATTATATCAATGTGCTATGTTATCTAAGTACCTACACAGTATATGTACCATTATGCCTCACCCCTGGGAATAGCAATTGGCACAACTTGAACTCAGTCGTTCAGTATCTGGCTATTAATCCTTTGAATAATGACTTCCTGTTAGATGTGACGTTTTTATTAAGGCAGATAGGTCGGTCATATCTACGAGGGACTACTGTATTGTTCAACCTATCTAGCTGTGCTGTAGTTACATTTATGTGAAAGAAATCATGTGAAGTTTACTAGTTACACAGCTAGGAGAGATAACGTTTTCAAATAAGATCCTAGGTAAATTGAAAGTTCATCTTGACTGTTGATGGTAACTGGAAAATTTGACAAACCAATATACTGAAAGGACTCAATAACTCATTGTTTACTAAAAATGTATGTTAGCCAAGTTTGACTGTAAATACTTCTTACTAACCTTACAGTTAAGACAACATGACAGTTTTTCTTGTTTATCATGCAAAATTGTGCCTGTTGGTGTGGTATGTCTGTATCAGTCTTCCTGAAGTGCAGTAAAGGAACTGTGCTCTAACAAAGCATGTGTAATTTACAGACTATTTGGGACATGCAACATGTGTCCTGTTGGTATTAGCAGGGTCAGTTGTAATATTTAATATATATATATTTTCATTAATTTTAATTTATTATTGTACTTTTGTTATAAAGATTATTTTGGATTGTAAGTGCAATATGAACTTATAAAACTATAGTTTATATAACCAGTAAATAAGATTTACTATATTCTTTGTGTTGGATATGCATTAGTGTTCATTTTCAGTTGAATACAAGAGTATTATTTAGTTTATATTGCGTGAGCATTAAAAAGGTTATTTTCAAAAGTGATAGTTTATGAATCATGACTGTTCATTTTAAGCTTAATACAACAGTATTAATTAGCTTATATTGTGCAAGCTTTAAAGTAAGTTATTTTTTAGCAGCAATAGTTATGGCAAGTTTGCTTACTTAAAAATTTACAAATCATTCATTGTGCAGTTCAATTGTTGTGAATTAAAGTCATGTTACTCAAACCTTCTGAATTTTTCTTGTTACCTTAAGAGAGTATTGTTACATCATAATGTCTAATAGTTTGTAGAAAGTTCTAGGCCTCAGTAAAGCAATATATAGACGAGACCAAGTTCATGCAAACAAGTTAATGAGAGATATAGTCAAATAGATTGAGACTGTGTTTGTAATTTGAGCCATAAAGAGTGTATAGTGGTGACTTTTAAAGTGTACTAATCACAGATCATATTGTAATAACAGAGTGGAGAATAATAATTTGACTTGTTAGATGGGTTCTATGGTGACTGAACCAGCCTGTGTGGACTTTTCACATAAGAGAGAATTATTTAAAGCTCTGGATACAACTGTGGTGATTAACTGTATAAAAAACATTTGTATATATGTTTGACTTGTTTTGAAGTTATGATTTTTTTATACTAAAAACGTATTTCCGATAAGTACTTACCTCCACTATTCTCATTCAATGCTGCCCTCTATATGCAAACATTTTTTAACACATGCCACAAGCCTTTTATCTCCCGTCAATTGGAACTGACTGATTCCAATGTGTCTCTCATGCAAATTATCATGTGACAACCCTCCACCAATAAGAGTGCAACATACTCCCTTGATGCATGTGACTCCCTCTATTCAATTCTATCAATCTATCACTTTGAGTTTTGGCAGAAAATGGAAGCATAGATTTTCAGTGGGGAGGAAGGGTGGGAAGTACTTATCGGAAATACATTTTCAGTATAAGAAAATTATAATTTCCAATATGGTATATTATCTCCTCTCACATAATTAGTTAAAATCCCACACTGAATAGGTGGAGGGACTGGTGCAAGAGAAAGAAAGAAGCATCTGAAGGACTCTCTTCAAGATGAGATAGTCAGATTCTAAGATCTGATGTGGGAGACTGCACCACTTCGAAACCAGTTATACTCTTCACCCATCAGAGAAAGATGTCGCATATACATGGGCTATAAAAGAGAGAAGCACATCTAAGTGGGAGAGAACTATGGCCGGATAATGATCTGAACCATGCAATATTTATGAAACTCCATCCCAGAAAATATTAAACAGGGCACATGTTAATATGGTACCGAAAAGACAACTGCGTAATGTAAACTATCTCCATCAAAAGTGTAATGGTCCAGAACCGCCCCAAGAGTAATAACATCCTCAGAATAATAATCATCGAGGGATAGCAGAAGGGAAAGAACTGTAATAATCTGCAAGTACTTCCATTATGACCACAACAGTGATGGAGAATAGCTATTTATGTGAGTGGAGGTAATGTACCGTATTGGAATATATTATTTTAAAACAAGTGGATTGTTTGCTGTCTGCTTATTGTTGAAATTTATTGCCAACAAATCACAGACACCTACTGTAAAGAATCCAGCCCATACACATACATAAAAACCCAAGACTTTCCTTTCTGTTGCTTTCATTGATTATTATACTTGTACCAAAAAGACTATTTTGCATTTTAAGCTTAGTATATGGATTTAGGAGTAACCTAATGCTGAATATATTATTAACATTAGGGCTACCCAACTGATGAAACAATACATCCTTATCTTTGTAAGAGCCAATGTTTGAATGGCTGTATTTATTTCTAGCTTGCTATATTGATGTTTGGTTTTGATTTGAGTGGAAAGCTAATTTAGCTAGATTTTTGTTCAAGCTATTTTTCTTGTTCATTTTATGTAGACTGTAGTACTCATAAGAAAATATAATGATTCATGCTAATTCTGAGTTATGATAGTGTATATAATTTAGCTGTCATTCTTCGTACTTCTCTTACATTGGACTGCAAGTATATGAATGTGATCCAGATTGATAAGTATGGTAGAAGTGGGCACTTGATTTTTATCTTCCCCCATGATACTTTTTGATTTTTGCATGATCATTCACCTTGGAATTGTTTAGGTGGTGCCAGAAGGTTGTACATATATTTTAGTACAGTTAGTGAGCATGACTGACACTATTACGGTTATCAGACCAAGCATACACTGGTTAACCCTATTGCCACAGGTATCCTTTACTGCAAATGACACAAGGTTTCAGTGTCTTAGATTCAACATTTTATTAAACTACTTTTTGTTTAAGTTAAACCAATTGTTATAGCATAAAATTTTAGCTAATAATTCATATTTTAATAGTATACAAGTTTTAAGTTCTTAATTCTACAAGGCAATATTTAAGAAATCCTGAATTTCCTCTAGTGTGACACACGTGACACATTTTCTCTAGGTATCTTCTCTTCTCTATTTTATCCAACACAACCACTCCAGTAACTATGAAATTAAACATAGATTAGAATAAAATTGTCATTGCTTAGACAAACCATAATCTTTATAGCCTTCAATTTGGTTAAGTTACAGAGCTATCAAATAGAAAATCAGTCCCCCTCCTGCCACATTATCTCTTTCAGGATCTGTTAATAGTTATTTCTTATGTTTAATTATATATTACCCATAACCAATAGAAAGCCAAGGTTTTAATCTATCAAATAACATATTGTATATCACTAAGTTCTGAACAGATAATTATCAACTTCATTTGTAGTACAGCTGGAAACAGTAACGACTAGCTAGGATGAGCTTGTAATGGCTCTTGTCGCATAATTAAAAAGCTGGAAAAATTTTGAGAATTAGAGAAAATTGTCTACTTTTCGCATGTTATTAGTCTACATTCTTTGATGTATTATTTAACTAAATAAAAGTTATTTAGAGCACTACTTCCATTAGTATAAAAAATAGGGTTAAGTGTCGACAGCAAGAAAAAAAGATTGGGTAAGTACTTTATTTCTTGTTTTTCATGTTTATTCTTTATTAGTTATGAAAGTAACTAAAATGTAAAAATAGGGATTCTTTGAGGTTAGATAAGATTAGATTAGTTTATTCTTTATTAGTTATAAAAGTAATTAAAATGTAAAAATAGGGATCTTTTGAGGTTAGATAAGATTATATTAGGTAAAATAAATAATAATAATAATATCATAAAAATGTTTCATGAGGCATGCATGTGAGCAGCTTGTGGGTAAAGTAATTCAACAGGGTAACGTGAGCTCCATGTTCCCCAAGTGATTTACAACATATAATGGCACAAATAGTAATTAGACACAGTTCAAAGTGGCAATCAATGGGCAATAGAACAATAAAATTTAATTATAAACAGATGTATACAGTTACGAGTTTAAAGATACTTAGGATAAACAAATGTAGTTTCATGTTACAATAGGAAGTCACCTAGAAAGAAAAAAAAGGGTACTTTAGATTTTTTTTTGGTGGTTATGAGGTTGGTCAATTTGACCAACCACGTACAGAGTTAGGGTAGAGAAAATAACAGACAAAATATAAAGTTTTACTGAAAACAAATGTTTGAAATGCATTTAGGAGGTTTTGGGAATTACACAAATGAAATTTGAGATTTTTTGAGATGAAGAAAAGTATTTTTAATCTTAACATGAAAATCATTTTGCACACAGACTAGTCAGAACAAATGCTCAATACATTCATGGACAAAGCTTGTTTTAGTTTATTTAATATACATCACTAAAAAATATGACTTATAATGTTTACCGAAACATTGCCAAATTTTGTGAAGATACACATATCATATTAAAATTTAGTAGTATCAAATGTATAAAGACTTTAAATGAGTACAAAGAGGTCACATGGTCCGTCAAATAGACCGAGCCAATGTTGAGAGAGTTAATATGCAACTCTGAGATATGTATGTACATGCATGTCTTACATAATACAGAGGGTTTAGTACATTATATGAAAGCAATTTGAAATATATAAATTAGCAAGTCACATGATAAACACAGATAATATAAAGTCACGGTGGAATGAAATGTATCACAACTAAATTTTGATCATGCTTTGAATTTCAGTGTTAATGTTATGCCACCAAAAACTGATTGCTTTTGGTAAGGGTATGTAACAGCCCTTTCCAACACAAAACATTCACACAGATCATAAAAACATGTTCAGACTAGGAATTAAGAATTTCCAAGATAGAGATATCCCCTCTACTTATTAACATTGGAAAACAAACAAATATAGATCAACCTAGAGAAGCATGAGTATCCACAAAAAAGATCTACAACAAGTTGTATCCCAGTCATGGTAAGCAATGTGTGGCATCTTGAATGAATCATGATAAACACTCAGGTCAACAATGCTATGTAATGAATACTTTAAGCTTCACATCATGACTATTTCTGACAAGTACTTACTTCCACTCATATACATAGCTATTCTCGTTCAGTGCTGCCTTCTATTTACAAAAATATTTTGGCATGCCACAAGTCTTTCACTCCTACGCACCCCTCGATTCACATGCTTTAACTGATTCTCATATGAAAACCTCCACCAATAGTAGTGCCACACACCCATGTGACTCTATGCTATTCTACCTAACTATTACTTCAAGTTTAAGCAGAAATATAAGCACCAGTTGACAGTAGGGACAAAGGGTGTGAAGTGTGAGCAAAAGTAAGCACCTGTCAAAAATACATTTTCAGTGTAAGAAAATTATAACTTCTAACAAGATACCTAACTTTCACTCACATATGTAGCTAGAATCCCACACTAAATAGGTGGAGGGACCAGTGCGAGGGAGAAAGTGAAGCAACC
>NW_013666627.1:254508-266186 GCF_000517525.1 Limulus polyphemus | reverse complement strand
ATTCTATATAAATCTAATAATCAATTATTATATCTCTATACAATAATCAGTAATTACAGTCCAGTTTTAACAATAATCAATTATTATATCTCTATACAATAATCAGTAATTACAGTCTAGTTTTAACAATAATCAATTATTAGATTTATATAGAATAATCAGTAATTATAGTCCAGTTTTAACAATAATCAATTATTAGATTTATATAGAATAATCAGTAATTATAGTCCAGTTTTAACAATAATCAATTATTAGATTTATATAGAATAATCAGTAATTATAGTCCAGGTTTAACAACAATCAATTATTATATCTCTATACAATAATCAGTAATTATAGTCCAGTTTTAACAACAATCAATTATTAGATGTCTATAGAATAATCACTAATTATAGTCCAGTTTTAACAATAATCAATTATTAGGTGTCTATAGAATAATCACTAATTATAGTCCAGGTTTAACAATAATCAATTACTAGGTCTTTATATAATAATCAGTAATTATAGTCCAGTTTTAACAATAATCAATTATTAGATTTCTATAGAATAATCAGTAATTATAGTCCAGTTTTAACAATAATCAATTATTAGATTTCTATAGAATAATCAGTAATTATAGTCCAGTTTTAACAGTAATCAATTATTAGGTGTCTATAGAATAATTAGTAATTATAGTCCAGGTTTAACAATAATCAATTACTAGGTCTTTATATAATAATCAGTAATTATAGTCCAGTTTTAACAATAATCAATTATTAGATTTCTATAGAATAATCAGTAATTATAGTCCAGTTTTAACAATAATCAATTATTAGATTTCTATAGAATAATCAGTAATTATAGTCCAGTTTTAACAAAAAACAAGTAATAAAGTGTAGCTTCAACAATATTCACTCTCTATCCTCGAAATGTACAAAATTTGTTCACTGTTTCAACAATGATCAGTTGTTATATACCAGTTTGTAAAATACATAGTTATACCTCTGCTAATGTATTAATCAGTATTTACAGTCAAATGTCGACCATAATTAGTTAATATAGCTTAGTTTTAACAAATTGATCCATTATTGCCTGGTTACTATCAAGAAAGAACTTATAAAATAATTTAGCTCTTCGCCATCTTACAAGTTATTCTAGGCCACATATTCTTTCACAGTAATGTCACGTGATTGAAATGACAAGGTTAATAACAAGGTTGTCGTAAAAATACTGGCTCAGCTCCTTCCTTTGACGACACTAATCAATAAGAAGCCTCCAATACCAGAATAGAACACATGGCTTTTTGTTCGATTCACCGCAGACAACAATCTTGGACAGGTTTCAGCTGGCTTACTCTGACTTCTTATGACCGTCTTGGACAGGTATTAACTTGCTTACTATTAATTCTTATGACTGTCTTGGACAGATTTTAACTCACTTATTCTGACTTCTTATGACCGTCTATTTCCTAATTGACTTGTGATTCATTATCAGTCTTCTTATAACCGTCCATTTCCTTAATTGACTTGAGATTCATACTCTGTCTTTTTATAACCGTCCATTTCCTTAATGGACTTATGATTCATACTCTGTCTTCTTATAACCGTCCATTTCCTTAATTGACTGTGATTCATGACTTCAAGAATTCTTCATACAAGTAGCAAATAAAAAAATTAAAATATTTCAAAACTCAGTTGATGTTGATTGTTAGTTCTAATTTTAATATTTATATAATTATCTGAGCTATTCAGACGAACCTTAGGTCTTAAGTATAATTCTGTTATATAACACAATATATTTTTTTTTGCTCTACGGGTTATTCACTTATACACAGCAAACTACCCGTCAAGTTATACCCTTGTACACAGCAAACTACCCGTCAGGTTATACCCTTGTACACTGCAAACTACCCGTCAGGCTATACCCTTGTACATTGCAATTTACCTATGAGGGTATAGTGGCCTTTGATTTATACATTAAAATTTACTTACAAGTTGCTCAGGAAGCACCTGTCAAAAATACATTTTCAGTGTAAGAAAATTATAACTTCTAACAAGATACCTAACTTTCACTCACATATGTAGCTAGAATCCCACACTAAATAGGTGGAGGGACCAGTGCGAGGGAGAAAGTAGAAGCAACCTTTGAAAGAGTCTGAAGGACACCCTATTGAGGGAACCCTCTAATAAGAGGATTATACGTGCGAGACTCTCTACCAGGTATATTCTTTGGCCAGATGTGGAAAAAGTGTGATAGATCCAGACAGAATATGGGAAATAAAATGATTGGACAGTGATCCTAACCACAATATACTATAATTTCAATCTCCCTGATGAACAGTATGTGCGTAAAATAAGGGATGTGCCCAAGGTGTAGAGTTGCCATGTAGGGTTAGGAAAAAGGTTCATATTGTCTTCATCACAAGTTCTGCTGATTGGAGGGAGAAATCCCACCACCAATCTATGAACAGGGCACATGTGAGCAGAGTGAAATAACGTACATATATATATATCCCACTAAAACAAACAGACTGGAATCATCTCAAATGCAGTAACATCCTTGGCATAAAAACACTGAGGGGTAGCACAAGAGGAAGAAGTGGAGCAACCAACAAGTGCACCTACCACGACCCACAACACTGGGGTAATGCACTCAAGCCAAATTGAGTGAGGGACCAGGGACACTCTCAAAATGTGTGAAGACATACGTTGATTGGTTCAGCTCTAAATCCAAAACTCAACTGTTGGAAGCCAACATTCATGTGGGGTAGGATGAGGGATCCCAATCGTTGGAGTGAACTGCATTTATGGCAGTACACTACATGTGGGAGTACATCATATACATTGGTTCAACTCTAAGTCCAAAACTCAACTGCCAGAAACTGACATCAATGCAGGGGAAAAATGATGGATCCCAATCTCACAACATGGGTGAGGAGATATGGTGATTAGTTTAATTCTAAATCCAAAACTCAACCACCGAGAACCGTCAGCCATGCAGGGGTAGGATGAGGGACCCCAATCATTATGACTGCTCACTCCAAAGCTACAACATACCCTTGAACAAACACATGAAGAGATGGAGCATCCACTTGGAGGACATCTCGACATCTGTACCATCAGAACACCCCTCCCCTACTCTCAACTGAATGGAATCTTTATTGTTTATATTGTATATCTCTCATTCAGGAGGATATCTTCATGGTGCACCACCTTAGTGGCTTGGATCTGGAAAGCGGTGAAGGACTCTTACTCCAGTGGAAGAAACGAGGGGGAGGAGCATTTCGAAGAACATTCACACCAAAGACAATGCAATGGGTGACCACAAAACCCTATTTTGAAAAGCAAACCAGACCCAATTTATTCAATCTAAGGAATGGCAGGAATGGGCAGCAATCCCCTACAGCTTTATCCATGAAGTCCATGGGTTAGTATGGTCTGGAAGAGGTAGATTTATGAAGCAAAGATATCACAAGGAATAACCTACAAGCGATTTTGTGGAACACTCCATCTTCAGTTCATATGATTGTAATAAACAGTGTGCGTTTTGTGGCTATGGAAATTATGAAAGTGAAGTCAATGTGGCCTTACAGTGCAGGTTTTAGTACAATTCTAAGTGATTGAAGTGTAGCTGGATAGGCACCACTCACCACAGAATGGGATCCTAGTCAAAACATGGGACCTGGCCCCTGAAAAATAACATATATATAACAAAAGAAAAACTTACCCAGTCACAGTCTCACCAAAGGGTGAAGGATGGTAACAGGTGAAAGATGGTACCCCAACAAGGAAGAACCAGTTACCCAAAGCAGATAATGGGAGTTGAAATATAAGATCCCAGTGCTCGACAGATGAAGTACTTCCAATGGACGATGGGGTTGAGATGCATGTAAAAGGTAAGGTGCCTGAACGGAGTGAAGATACCAGGAATTGATTTCGAGAAGAAGGAGACAAGGAATAAAAGGCCAATAGAATCACAAGCCAAACAATATCATGAACAGAGGAGTGGTGCAAGGGAAAGAAACTGCACAAAATGGAGTCAATTGAAAAAAGCCTTGAAAGCAATGAAGCAACCCAGAGCATGTACAGGACAGAGAAGGTCATTCAAATCTGATCGAGAATAAAAGTAGAAGATGGCAAGAAATAAAAATGAGGAAAAGAATACTTTACATGAGCCTCCAAAGTGTAGGTTAGTAAAATTGACCCAGAACAAAAAGAAAATATCAAGCCAAAACAGTAAAGAAAGTCAGATCTGTGCTGGCCAAGAAGGATCAATTAGAACGACCTCACCCTGAGTGACATGAATGATCAAAATTACCTCAGGAAGAAGAGTCATAGAATGAAAAAACAAACAAACTAAAGTTATGAACTGGATATAATCCTGTCTGAACATATAGATGGCCAGGGCGAGTGCATGATGAACCAGAGACCATAAACAAAAGAGGTAATTTGGAATTAAGAAAGAAGTCAAACACTACCATGGAAAAATACCATACAGGAGGCAGAGCCACTGAAAATTTGAGGATCAAAAGGCCACTCTTTGGGAGAAAGTGTGTCGGGACTGGAAAGGTAATCTACAATGAGGACAAAAGCATCTGGAACATGACACATCAGGAGACATATGTCAAGTGTGTGGATTGAAAAAGGGAGATCCACTGTCTACAACAAAGGGAACAAGAACGAGTACCCCTTTGTTGAGTGATATAAGCCACCACCATCGGAATGAAACATGATTAATCAAATCTGGACAAGAGGAAATAAGTGAAATAAATCATGTTGGACTGCTGGAGGTGCCAGAATGTTAACATGGTAACACCTTTTGTCTGAAGACCATTGTTTTGAAGCCTCCTGCTGATCCATCCATGCCCCAAATTTAAAAATGAGCATCAGGGAAGAGAAACAAATCCAGATGAGGGGGAGGAATTGGTAAATAAACCCAACAACGTGGGGGATATATTCAAAAACCAATGCATATAGTCAAAGAGGGAAGGAGGAATGTTAAGAGGAGAATCCAAAGGAACCCTAGCAAGAGACCATGGGTTGTGCAGCATCTCCTGAAAAAATTGCAAATGTGCCAGACCCAAAAGAAGAAGTCCTTCCATATAAGCCACATTCCCCAATCCATTAGAACCTCATCAGCTGTAAGATAGTGAAACATAATGGTATAGATAACACAAAACTTCATCGATTGAATAGGAGGAGGGGAATGGATGGTCCTGAAGGAGGTGAGTGATTAAAAAGACACTCCCCAAATAGCCGAGATAGTTAGGTAGGAAACATTAATAACTTATCTAACTGGAAAATCCAACCACCTGAACCACTGGTGTAAGAAGCAGATGAGTACTTTATGACCACCATCTGTGTGGGGCCTTCAAACTCGAGTCAAGACCTGACAAAGGTCAGCTCATTGGATGATCAATCTCCCAATGAAGTAAAGCCGATACTTCCCCAGTCAAGGACCACCACATAAAGCCTGTGTAAATGTGTTGATAAAAGATATAACCTCAGCAGTGGTAACTTAGAATTTGGAGTTCATAATTCAGAATGAATAACCAAACAAAACCATGTTGGCAGAAAGATATAAAAAGTAAAATAAAATTTGTAAAGAAGTATTAAGTTCCATAACTGGGTAGAAATATAAAATAATTCTACCTCGGAATAAGTTACAAATATCACTATTGTATAATAAGTAATAAACTTGTTGAGAGAAATTCATACAAAAATATGAAAAAAAAACTTGAAGAGAGCACAAAGCAGAACACAAGCACTGCCAAATGAGAAGTGATAGGTTGAATAGCATAGAGGGAGTCACGTGGGTGTGTGGCACTACTATTGGTGGAGGTCTGTGGTATGACAATTTGCATGCATGAATCAATTAAACCATGTGAATTGAGGGTGCTTGGGAGTGAAAGGCTTGTGGCATGCAAAAAAGTTTGAAAATAGAGGGCAGCACTGAATGAGAATAGCTATGTATGTGAGCAGAAGTAAGGTACCTTCTCTAAATTCATCTTATTATGATAAGAAACAGAGTGACAAAACAACCAGCTTTAATAATTTTTTTTTGTAACAATTCCATAAAACTTATAAGTTAAACAAAGTATTCTAAATGCTACACAATGACCAGGGCAAAATTTAATATTCAAAATTAATGCTTCTACTCTTACACCTGATTTGACATGTAACAAAGGTACTTATTTTGAGTTCAAAACAGGGCTTGACTGAAGCATGTTGGCTAAAAATTATACTTTATAAGTCTCACAATAATGAGTGTCAGGTTTTCTATATAGAAGAAAGATACAAAATGTGTCAGCAATCCATCAAAGTAAATCCAGGGCTCAAATTTCATATTTTCCATATGATGACCACAGAGATCATTGTCACACAACTCTCACCATGGGCATCAGTTTTATTGTTCTAAAGTATTTTGAATACTACACTTGTTAAAGTATTACAGTACTTGTTTGTGTTAGTTTCTTAAAATTATAAACATTTGAATGTTAATTTAAAGAAAATCTTCAATAACAAGGTTATTTTTACAACTACAAAAATCTTATTCATACACACATTTTTGATTATATATTGTTTTATCCATCCGTTTACGACTTCTGATAATAACTAATAAACTAGTAATTATGATATTATATTATAATTTTAGTTAATAATCATCTTTTTATCATGATTTTCAGATTTTGCTGAAGAGGGAATTAGTGTATTCTGAAATTTTTGAACATTGTAAATAAAATGTTTTGTGTTTTATCAACCGTCTTCATCTTCATTATTAAACTTCGGTTTACCCATCATGAATCCATTGCTTTACAAGCTGTCTGAGATTATTAGGAGAATATTCTTCTATGTTCTTTAGATTAAAATATTAGATTCATCCACAGATATACTTACCTCTATTAACTTTGTACGCTCTTGAAGAATCTGACTCTTTTTCTTTGCAAACAATAAAATCTTTTCTGTTACTTTTTTTTTTGCATCTGTCAAATCAATAGCTTCTCTCTCTACTCGCTGAATGTTTTCTTTCTTAAGTGCAATTTTAGCAATCAAACTATTTCTGTTGTCTCTCACTGTTGTAAGATTTTTCTGTGAAAAAATACATGCATAGATATAAAATTTTTATATTTATTTTACTAATAACATTACAAAATTTTCTCTGACAAAAATTACCTTATACTTTGGTGAAACTTTCTCACTCTAGTGAGGTTTGTACATTACAAAATATTTGGATTTTTAGGATAAACTTACCTTTAAAGTGATAATTGCTAGAGGGAAAATAGAATTTACATTTTGAATTCACTTCCATTATGTTATTAGATATTTCATGTTCCAGGACAATGAAACATTTATTTCCCTGACTAATAGTTCAATTTCTTCCATTCCCTTACCCAATTTCATTTTCCCTGATTTCTCTAGGTTCACATGCACCCTATGAATATTTAATACTGCTGGCATGTAAGTGTATATCTCCAGTTTAAATTGACAATGCAGTATTAAACAAAATCTTCTTCCATCTAGTTTTATACATATTATAAAAGTGGGGAATTTCAAGGATAATAACAAAAGAAATTATCAACATTCTGAACAAACTGTGCACTATTTCATGTCATGATAAAGTACAGAAAAGTGACTTGAAGTTCTAGGTCACATTGTTAATTACTCTCTATGAGCTTCACTGAAATTTATTACATTACCTGAGTTAGGACTAAGTTAATAGGAAAAAAATTAATTTGTAAAATTAATACTTTCTTCAAAATTAACATAATCATAATTTTAATATTTTTTCTGAATGAAGATAATTGAATCAAACCCTCAATTCTGTAATGTTCATAATATATTCACTTTAATAGATTTTATTTTCAAACAATTCAACTTTCCAACTAAATTTAGCATTCACATTCTTTTACCTTTCAGTTTTAAAGACTTAAATAAAACAATAATTTAAATGAAAACCTCCAAACTATGATTGGCTTAAAGTAAGAGCCCATGAACATTTATGGCTGTCTTTTTCTAACGGTTAAGATATTCATTAAAGCTAATTTTATATAACAATATATATCAATTCTTTTTCTGGTAACAGTAAAAATAAATATTAATACAATCTAAATTCATTGTAGCTATGCCCTTTTTCCTTCCTGATCTAGTTAATGTTTAAATTTAATAATTTTAATGACTTTACTACTCAGATAAACAAAATATTTTTACTAGCACAAAATACTTACTCTCCACTATGAGGTTCAAAAGCATCCTCATGATTCACAGAAGCTCCAGTGTATTGATTAAGCTCCTCCATTATTCCCAATTACCTTTTCAGTTACCCTATCAAGACACCCACCTGTGGTACCTAAGCACATGTGCCAAGTTTGGTCTCACTAGCTTGTGAGTGGGGGTATGATGAATAAAGTTTCAAATATAGTACCTAGGAATTCTGAGGGGAGTAAGAATCAGTGCCAGAATCAGGTTCAGGTACCATGAAAACTTATCCTTAAACTTCCACCATGTCTGGTAGATCTTCTTGTAATGTTTTAGCCCCCTTGGCAATTTTTTATTTATTTATCTATTATCCATGACAGGTATATTTAGCTTAGAGACAGAGGTAGCAGAATGTGAACCATTACCAACTGAGGTGTTAGGGAATACTTTTTATTCCTATTTGTCCCACTCATACAATTTTCTTTTAGAACTACCTTCAATGGTATAAATTATATTTAGAAATATTAATTGTAATCAATATATTGTTAAAGTTATTAAAACAAGTCAGTTTACCCTATCGCTTAGGGTAACCTTTTTTTTTATACATGCTACAAGCCTTCTGCTCCCCCCTATTGGAATCGACTGATTCGTAATGTCTCTCATGAAATCATCATGCGTCACTTCTCCACTGATATAGAAGCATGACATACTCACATGATGTGGACCTTTCATCTACATACCAACAACCTGAAGCCTCTTGATGATCGACTCATGCACCCCCAGCCCTGAAGGGATGTCTCTGTGAAAAGATGTAAATTCAGATGAGGAGGAAAAAGCAGAATGCCTGCCGATGTAAAGGCCTTGTCCAACCAATGCAGATTGTCCATCAGGTAAGAGGAAGGGTAATGGGAGATGTCAGGGGATCCCGAGCATGATTCCATTGATTGTGAAGAGCCCACTGAAGGGATCGCATATGTGCATGCCCGAGGGTGTTCACTGAAGTAATTGATGACCACATCCCCAAAATGATAGAACCTCGCAAGCTGAAAGGGCATGGCAAACTAACACTTCCTTGGAACAAAGTCATAGAGAAGAAGGGTGGGACAGACTTAGATGAGTGTGTTGAAAGGGACACTTAAGTGGATGAGATATTGGGGAGGTTGGACTTCAACAAATTGATGAACCAGTCCACCCAAGCAGCCACTAAATGGAGCTGATAAGTATGGCTGGCTAACTCCCATTAGGAAGGAACCAGATTCCAGTCATCCATATAACGGTGGAATTGTGACCTCAGATCTTGAAGATGGCAAACAAAGCTCTGATCACCCAACAGAAAACATAAAGGTTGAAAGCATGTCCATAGGGCACAGTAGTGCTAAACCACCTCATGATGGACAAATGAGAACCTGGTGATAGAGTGATATGAAGATAAGCACTGGTGACTTCCATTTTGGTCATCTATAAGCCCAGAGAAATGCCCACCAAAGGGTGAGAAATAACTTCATGGTAAAATGAGGAAGTTGAATGAAGTGACTGAGGGGAGGGGGAGAATTCGATGACAGGCCTCCAGTCCCCAGTGTACTTTAGAACAACAGAGAGTCTGGAACAAAAACATAGTGATGTATGTAGATAGTAGTTCCAGAACTGCCTCCAACAGATGCTGGCTGGTCATGGGATCCTGAAATGGAGGAAAGGAATGAGTGTAGGAGATACGAGAGGTGGGAAAACGACGGGATCAGAAAACTTCCCAAGAAAACTTGAAGGACCCAAAGATTCATGATGAGAGGTTGCCCGTGAAAAAGAAAACCAGCAAGCTGAACTCCCATTGGGTAGTCACCAATACCGTTGGCGACATGACATGCACCATTGCGAGACGAGGCACCCTGAGAAGAAGGGACAGGTAAAAGTTGAGAAGGAGAGGGACAAGAAACAGAAACAGGTACCCAATTGGGCTCCAATATAGACAAATGGGCACCAAGGTTACTGATCTAACCTGTGATTCCAAAGATTCAGGGATCATGTTAAAGACGTATTGCTACAAAAATGAAGCCATGCATAAATCCCTAACATAAGGTGATGGTAAATGGATGCGAATTAAGACCGCAGCACAACGTAGAAGGTCTCAATAACAGAAAAACCATGTATGTAAAGCCAGAGCCAAAGATGACAAACAAGCCAACGTGGAGGAAGGAAGTCCCCAGAAAACTCCTCAGTATTTCAGTAGAGAGTCTCAGAGAAAAAATGGCATGTAGAAATATACCATAAAGAGGTGTGAGGGTAAGAAAAAGGCAGGAAATTGGTCATGGGTAAGACATACAGGAGATTCGGGGCTGCACCCGAATATATGGGGAAGGGAGAAAACCCAATAGGGATGGGAAGATTGGTCAGGTAGTAAGGAAAATGCAGTTCATAAGAAATAGAGGAAAGGGATAAAATGACACATACCTGAGAATCTAAATTCAAAAAGACTATCTTAAGCCTAACTGACTTCTCATGCAGGGCATGGAAATGCATGGCAAAATAAGGAGGTGCAAAGGGGCAATCCAAGTCCTCGTCTGCCGTAACAGGCTCAGCTTGTTCTGGAGGAAGTGAGGCAAGGTCCGGAGACACAGGTTGACCCACATATCATTCAATCTCCTGGCAAATAAACGCAAATAAATTCCCCATCGGGTTGTCTGCACCTGAGGCCTGAGACATAGCACTAGTTGCAAGTGTAACCCCTGAAGTGGTATCGTGTACTTCAGAATTCATAATGAGGAAGAGTGAACCAAAAATCAAAAGAATAAATAACAATGCTACTGTAATAAACTGTGATTAAAGTTCAAGTTAAGAAAGTCTTCATAAAAACTAGATCTGAAAATAAATGAAGACCACTTCATGAATATACTAAAAACAAACGTTAAACAAGCAAAATGGAACATGTCCAAGGACAAGTGCAGCCAAACAAGAAGTGATAATTCTCTAGAGGCGTATAGAGAGAGTCACATGCATTGCGCTCATATTGGTGGAAAAGTGATGCATGATGATTTATATGAGAGACATGTCTAAATCATTAAATTCCAATATGGGGGAGCAGAAGGCTTGTTGCATGTGTAAAGAAAAAATTGCATATAGATGGCAGCACTGGACAAGAATAGCTAATCTTGTGAGAAGAGGGAAGTACCGTATCAGAATTATGTGAACAACATAGGCTATTTCTGGTTTTAAAGGTGTATTTCTTGATAATGTTATTTACTTTAATTTGGGATGACATTACTTTTAATTGGACAACATACTCAGAATATGTACTCAAAATGTGTTTTATATATTTATTTATTCAATAAAAAACCTAGGATTTTGCTTTATTACTATTTTCATAATACACACACACACACATATATATATATATATATATATATATAATTATTTAATGCACTACTACCATTAGTTTAAAAAAAGTAGGGATAAAAATCCAAAAAAGAATACTCAGGTAGATACATTATTTCTTGTTTTTTATGTTTATTC
>NW_013666627.1:244661-254475 GCF_000517525.1 Limulus polyphemus | reverse complement strand
ATAATATATATATATATATATTATAAAAATAGTAATAAAGCAAAATCCTATGTTTTTTATTGAATAATAATTTCAATAATTAAGATAAATTACTTTGAAACATACAAAAATATAAAACTATATCTTCAAATAATAGCTGTTTTTGGTTATAAAAAAAGAACTGCAAGGTATTAAGTGATAAACAACTGTCTTATATAACTTTTCAAAGATTTAACTAACCACTTAAGAATTTGAAGAGGAAATTAATATATTTCTATCAAAGAGAAAAATTACAATTTAATAATTCAAATTATTAAAAAAAAAAAAATTCAAGCATGTACATATTAAAAATTGTATGTGATTGAAGAAATCTGTGTTACTGCATTCCAAAATGTTCAGAGTTTTGAAAATGAAATTCTCTCTCCTTTACATTTGTCTTGGTAATATGACTGTTATTTATCATAAAAGAGTATGTCAAGTAACCATCTAGTTGACCAAAACAAACTTGTATTGGATGATGGTGTTAGAATAAATAACAATGCTACTGTAATAAACTGTGATTAAAGTTCAAGTTAAGAAAGCCTTCATAAAAACTAGATCTGCAAATAAATGAAGATCACTTCATGAATATACTAAAAACAAACGTTAAACAAGCAAAATGGCAATTCAACTTATGGGAACCATACACTTAAATATTTCTCCGATCAGTTAGTAACAGTTTAATGACAAAAAACACATTCAAATAACGAAAATGTAACAAAAGTTGGCATTCTCTTAAGACAGTGCCTGACTCTACTTTTCAAAGAGTGAAGTTACAGTTTTATTTTTGTATATCTTGATATTACACAAATCATAAAAAGCACATTGCATTATTAATTTCTTATATTAAAGTATAACAAATTTGCTTTTCAACAGCATATGTTTTCATTAATAAATCCAAAGTGTTTCTAAATATATTTCAAGGTCTCAGTTTATCTTTCACATTGGCTCTGAAAAAATATCAAATTTGCATTTTCTGATAAAGCTGATGTGTTAACATACTAATTCCCTGTTGGTATGTGTATGCTGATCCTCAGACAATTCTTTACACTCTAAGTCTACAGCTAATGTAATATTCATCAACCAATATGAAATTTTTGGTAACAAAACACTTTCTCTCACTACCGCCTTCATTATTTTTAACTAACTAACTAAGTAATCAACTGATAACACAGATTTACTGACTGTCTCACTGATTACCTAACTATCCAACAATCTTCTGGTTGTTTAATATTGTTACGCTACTGTTCATCATGTCTAGATGTAACATATCATAACATCATGCTAAATCTCCCTCTAACACACAAAACCGCTAAATCAAAATATCAAAAACATAGCCTGCAGCCTACATTTTCCACATTTTAGTTTCTTTAACTCTCTCAACACGGGCTCTATCAATCTGAGCGACCATGTGAACTCTTTGTACTCATTTAAAGTCTTTACAGATTTAATACTTCTCACTTTTAATATAATGTGTATATCTTCACAAAATTTGGCAGTCTTTTAGTTCATATTATAAGTCTTTCACATACAAAAAATCATATTTGTTTTGAATAGTCCGTGTGCAAAGTAATTTTCATGTTAAAGCTAAAAAAATACTTTTCTACATCTCAAACATCTCACATTTCCTTCGTGTAATCCCTAAAACCTCCTAAATGCATTTCAAACGTTTTTGTTCAGTAAAACTTTATAGTTTATCTGTTATTTTCTCTACTCTATCTTAAAATGGGATTGGTCAATTCAATTGACCTCGTAACCACAAACAAAAAATCTAAATAAACCTAAAGTACCCTTTTTTTTCTACAATGACTTCAAATTGTAACATGAAACTACATTCGTTTATCCTAAGTAGCTCTAAGTTCATAACAGTATATATCTATTTATAATTTAATTTTTTATTGCTCTTTGTGAACCATTTTAATTATATTATTATTTATTTTACCTAATCTAGTCTTAAATAACTTAAAAAGATCCATATTTTTAGATTTTTAGTTACTTTTATAATAACAATTAAAGAAATATGAAAAACAAAAAATAAAGTACTTAACTAATCTTCTTTTTTCTTGCCCTTGATTATCAAGGACAGTTAAGCCTGATTTTTTATAGTAATTATAGTAATGCACTTAACAATTTTTACTTAATTAAATAATGCCCCAAAGAATATAGACCAATAACTTGCAAAAAGTAGACAAATTCACTTACTTCTCAAAATTTTTCTGGGTTTCTAACTATGCAAAAAGAGCTGTTACAAATACATTCAAGCTAGTCATTATCTTTCCCATGAGAATGAATCTTGTACTGTGAGTGAAATTGATGATATTCTGTTTAGAATACATTATACAATACTTCATTTGATAGATGAAAACCTTGACTTTCTATTGGTTATAAGTAATATATAATGAAACATAAGACAGAACTATCAATGAATTGTGAAAGAGAGGATGTGATAGGTGAGTGCGGCAGGAGGGATCCGATTTTCCATTCGATAGCTCTATAACCAAACAAAATTGAAGGCTATTAAAATTATGGTTTGTTTGAGCAATAACAATTTTATACAGAGTATTTTATGTTTAATTTCATACTTTTTCGAGGGGGTGGTGGATAAAATAGAGATGAAGATATGCTAAGAGAAAATGTGTCACATGGGTCACACTAGTGGAAATTCAGGATTTTTTAAAATATTGCCTTGTAGAATTAATAACTTAAACAAGTTGGAAACAAGTATTACTAGCTGCATAATGTATACTGTCATTGAACAATCAATGCACAATACTTACAGGCTTACCTGTATTGGTGGAAGGAAGCAACTGCTTAGGGGCCCAGCAATTTAAGAGAGTCTGGGCAGATGGTATACATGTCTTAAATTAAGATTTGCAACAAAAAATAATGACCTGTTTCCTGCTGCTATTAATAGGATAAAAAAGTGTCATGATAGTTAGCAATCCCAATCTAGGGGATCATTGACTGTTCTGCCTTAACACTGAGTACCCTAAATTGCAAGTCTTGTGTACCTTTTTTCGACGAAGTTCTTCCTGTTTGACATTAAGTTGTTTCTCTTCCTGTTCATATTCAAAATGTTTAGCTTTCCACAGCTTCAGTTCTTCTTGAAAAATCTATGAAGTATTCAAAAGAATTAATGCTCCTTTTTTTAGAATAATAACAAATCTTACAAACCCAAAGACAAAATTAATATATATGCCTTCTTTCACATTGTATAAAAATAACAGAGTACTCATCAAAGACTGATAATGTCACAAATTAATATTGTCAATATCATTTATTGCAAGCATTTAAATAAATAGTTTTTACTTTACTCAGTGAAGTACATAGGGGGTAGCCACTTGCTGTAATAATTGTCTCTTAAGAAACTTCTGAAGTTGCTATTTGAGGTAACAATTCCCAATATGCAACCAAAATATAGATATAATTTATATTGGTCAATTGGAAATATGGTAAATAATAGTAAATGGATTCTGGCTAAAATATCAACAACTATATGGTTGAGTTCTGATATTTAATTCATAAGGAGCCTGAAACTACACTAAAGAAGACTAAAGAGGTTGAGTAGATTATATTAACTCTATTGCAACACACTCGTGTATTTCACGTGAACTATAACCACCATGAAACTATGAAGGTATAAGGTATAGATACTATAACTCTTAAAGTACATAATGTTTCTTCAAGAAATTTGATAGGATTTTAGTAAACATTACAAGTATTTTGTACACAAAAAACAGATTGTTTTTTTAAATAACTCTCTCTCTCTATGGACATACCTTTCTGCATATGTCATAAGGTTTTACTGAGTTAAATCCAAATTTAAACTATTTTCTTACCAAAGTGTAAGAAAAAACTTGGCATAAAAATGTAGCTAAAAATACAAATTTTAATATAAATTTAAAGTTTTTAATTTTATAAGGTAATGTCAAAAACAAATTCTCAATTTTCCCTAGTATCAGAATTGTGACATTTGCTCTCTAGGTATCCCTCTTCTCTGTCAGATGTTTGTTGTATGGGCTGGACTTTTTACAGTTGGTGTCTGTAATTTGTTGGTGATAAATTTCAACAACAAACAAATACCACACAGTCCACTTGTTTTAAAATAATATCTTAAAAGCTGCCAAAGGTATATAGAAATGAATGTTCCACTTTTGGTATTCACAGTAACATCAAAAGCTTTAAAAAGGCTATTTCAATTACTTTAAAACACAGTACAACAGTACAAAATGGCATCAATAAAATGGAATAAGAATCAATGCTGCCTACTAATGTTATGGTAAAACTTTGAAAAACTGTTATAATTTTGTGGTGCTGAATCCAAATTTCGTGTCTATTAAATCTTAGGGCAAAGTTTGACCTTCAAACTGCACCCAAATAAAATAGCCACAAAAAAAGGAACAGCAGCATCATTATGCCATGACAATAATGGTAAGTAATTTTTTGAGAGCTACTATGTTATAGTTTTGATGATTAAGCCTTAATAAAGATGAAGTTATACAGCTTAATCTAGAAATTTTTATTTTTTCAAGCTAAATCAACTACAATATCAATAATGCTGCAAAACAGTACTGTTATGCAAGGACATTTATTCTTTTATAGATTACTGTTCAAACATGGTTATAAGTAATTTTTTCTTTTATGACTTTTATCTGACTAAAGTTCTTTCTTAATGAAAAATTACTAATGCAAATAAGTACCAAGTTTTGTAGAAAGGCAACAAGCATTTTGGTATCTGCATATGATCCTGATTTCCTGGAGATGCTTTTGACTCATTTTCACAAAATATCATGTTCCAAACTATGGCTCAATGGTGGGACAGCCAAGAATAAGAAATATATCTCAATTCACAGCATTGTGGAGCAACTAACATTTGAACAATCTGTGCTGGAAATAATGCCTGCATTTATCATCTGACTGGTAGTGACACCAACTCCTACTTGTCTGAGCACTGGAAAAAACCATGCTGGAAAGTTTTACAGCAGTACTATTGTCTTTTGAAATGCCTAGATGATGGTGATCTAGATGACCAAACTGCTAAGGATGTAGAACAGTTCATCAAAGTTTACAAGGTACTAAATACCACCAATTTGAACAAGGCACATTAAATCATGCTGGTGAAATCTCCTCAGCCTGAGACTTACCAACAAGTGATGCTTTGTCCTTCTGCATCAAATGAGCATATTATCAGACAGTAGTGTGGTGATAGGCACATATGCAATTCCCAGAGCTGCTACCTCTTGAGACTATGGGATGGAGACTGGAAGAAACCTTACCTGTGACCATCTTCATATCTCTCCCTCTCATCCCGCTCTTCTATGGAATTGATAACTCATAAATATAACACAAAATGATGAGCACATGTTACAAGTGTCAGAAGTCTTGTCTATTGTGTACAGCAGCTTGTAAATGCAGAACCACTAGTGACACTTGCAATGGTTATGGAACTGTGTACTTGATGTTGCTTGAAAACAAAAGTCAAGATTTAACACAAGTTAAAAGTCTTAAATTATTTCACTGTTTTGTCTCCTAGAGAAGAGTGAAGACCCAGAAACTAAATGTCACAATTCTCATACTAGGAGAGATTGAAGATTTATTTAAAATATTTCTTTATAAAAGTAAAAACTTAAAACATATATAATATTAAAATCAGATTTATTAACTATATTTTGATACCAAGTTTATTCTAAGCCATGATGATAAGGTAGTTTAATTGAATTTTGAATGTAACTTTCAAAAAAATGGTGTGACGTGCACTGGTACCTGCCTGTGGCAAGAGGGTTAATGTACATCACAGTAACTCTGCTATTGGTCAAAGCTTTATACCAAAGTTAAATATATATATTATTATACATAGTCTTAAAATTTATTTGCATAAGTAATTTTCTTTATGGTATAACTAGAATTAGGTAAACATGATGTAGAAGAGAAGGTGCCAAGAAAAAATTACTTGAAATCACACCTGAACATTAATCTATAAAAGAATAAATCTTCATAAATAACAGTACAGTTTTGCAGTATTATTGGCATTTTAGTACATTCAGCTTGAAAAATAAAAGTTTCTAGATGAAACTGTATAGTTGTCAACAAATTACATAGTGTCATTGGCTAGGAACAATGCTGCTCCTCTATTTTGGAAGATATTTTGTTTGGGTGGAGTTTGAAGGTCAAAACTTTTTGGAAGATATTTGTTTGGATGCAGTTTGAAGATCAAACTTTGCTCTCATAATTAACAGACATGAAATTTGGAATGAGCATCTTATAATCATGAAGAAACATTACATGAAAAGTTTGACCATAACAGTAGTATGTAAAATTGGCTCTTGTCTTGTTTTCTGGCAGCCATTTTCTTTTTTTTTTAAACATTAAGCTTTATAGATACAGCTTGTCAGAAAATAGAAATTGTTTCAGCAGCCTAAAACCTCTTAGAAAAAACTATCTGCAGCCTTTATTTAAACATTCTTGAGGATATTATACTTTTAATTGTAAAGTATCTCAGAAGTGAAGTTTAAGAATTCTATATCTGAAATACAAGTAAACAATTTTGTTAATATAACTTCTGTATACCCTGTATTACAATATACCATAAATAATGAACATACAAATTGAAAGACACAAAATATGCTGCAGAAGAGAACAATACCTGTAATTTTTCAGACAAGTGGTGCACTTGAGTTGTGTCTACAGACAAGGCCAGTAAGTCTGCTTTCCTGCAAGAAAAAAACTTCAGTGATAGAAATGAATGTTAGACAGTGATAACCTTAGTCATTTGCTTGGTGTTCCGGAGACAACATATTGGAATTGTAAGATATACTTTCATTAGATACAAATCTACATTCACAATCATATCAAGAAAACTGATGATGAACAAACAGGAGAAACAATGTTACTGTATGTACCTGTTATTTTATAAAAGTAATCAATTTAAATATTTTTTATAACTGTCATATATAGATTCAACTAATCTTAAATTGAGATAATATGAAATTTCTACAGCATATTCAGGAACAAAATTAATTATCTGGCTTCTACTGAAGATGCAACTAGCAAAATAAAACAGTTTTAGAACAAAACAGTCACCATTAAGTCTCAAGAATTAGAGGAATTCACAGTACTGTTTATGAACTTAATGACATCAGAACATATATCACTTGACTAAATTTCTTAAACTAAAAAAGAAAAACTAAGTTCACAATCAAAGATTAATAGAGACAGCTGCACTTCTAGGATGAATCAAATAAAAGATCAGGAACAGTACAATTAGACGTAAGAAGACTAACTTAGGCTCGTATTTAATTGAATGGACCAACAGAAGTTTGCTGGAATGTGAAAAAACTGAACTTCAAGTAGTTGAAGATCAGATCAGAGATATGTAAAATCAGGAAAGTATTCTTTCTATCAGATTTCCAACTGATTATGTAAGTAAAATAGGAAATTTTCTTTGTAGTTAACATTATGTTGCACCTTCAGTTCATTATAGTCTAACTTTCCTGCAAATATACACAACAGAGAATATACAATTTATATGTAATGTTTTTTTCTCCTTTTTATAATGAATAAACAAGAAGTGAAGTGAAAAGTTGAGGAGATGAAGAAGAAAAAGATTCAGTTCCTTTTAGATCTTTCTTCCTCATCAGAAGAAGAAGCTATTCAGTCAGAGGAATCAGATGTTGAAGTACTCGATGCTTCATTTTCAATCCCTCTGACAGAATCTGCCTACTAGTCCAGATAACCACAAAATGTAGAACCAGCTCTTCTTGACTCTGTCTTTTGGACAGATCAAGATGTACCTAGTGAAACTCATTTGGATGAGGATGTTCTGGACTCGCTGTGGCCAGGTACATCAACACAAACATTACCACCACCACAGGGAAGAGGCAGAGCTAAGAAGAGTAGAGGAAGGGTAGAGCTCCAGTGAGTGCTAGGACTAATCCTTCCCCACAGGAGAGGCCTCTTGCATGCAATGACAGTTGAACATGGGTGGAGATCACCAGAGAAGAACACCACCAGATACCTCCATTCAACAGAGGTGAACCTTTCTCCCAACAGGTCACCTCTTTGAATAAACTAATCGACTTTTTCAAAGTTCTATTTACAGTGGAAGCTCTGCACCTAATTGTTGGTGAAATTAACAGATATGCACATGAAAAAGAAGTACACCAGAATGAACACCTCAAAAGAAAAAACTTTAATGTGGACATATTTTACTGTCTAGCCTTATCCTTCTACTTCTGACTATTGGTCTACCTATCTTCCATTTCACAATCTTTGGTTTACTAACATATTTTCTAGGGACAGGCTTTTAACTATCCATAACTATTTATATTTCAATAACAACACTAACACTCTCCCTAGGACTGACCCTAACCATTATAGACTACATTATGGGAGGAGTAGACCTCAATGACCGATTTGTCAGCTACTATTCAACTGGATGAAGGTCAGTAAAATGGTACAAAAACTGTTTTTTTTTGGCTTTTGGCTCAGTCTTCACAGGCATTATCCAATACTTGTCAAACAAAGTAAAACGAAAAGATACAGACTGTGCTTTACAGACAACAGGATACTCCCACAATGTACAAACTGTGATGTGTATCTTTGTATGAAACACTTTGCAGAGTATCATACCTGTGATACTCTTCAAAGAAGTTAGGGTTTTACTTAGTACATAATCAATGCTGCTGAAATTATCATAGCTGATTTATTTTGTATGTTATAACAACATAGAATAAAAATAAATCTGTTTATGAAAGTTTCACTAAAGTGTTGTTTATGTGCTAGGTAAAAGTGTCTGCTCTTTTCCTTTTACAAATACAGTTCTTGCTTTTCCTCATATAAATATTTCTTTTTCTCTAAAAACTAACAAATATCTTAGACAGTGGCATCTTATAACTTTTTATTGTACTTAAATGTACAGCAATGTTTCCTTTTTAGAATATAATGTTTTTGCTTGAAATATTTGTGTAAAGTATGTATGTATGTATGTATGATACTCTCTTTCATTTCATAATTTTTATGTGCAGAGCTTCATGTATATTTTCTGAAAGTTCTTCATTCTCCAACATTTATATAAATTCTCTATATCAGAGTTTGTATAACTTACACATTTTTGTATTTTTATTTTATTTATACACTTATATGTACAATACCTCTAATTATGTGCATTACATGTATATAGATTTGTATTCATTTATACTTTCTGTACACAACTTTGTGTAACTGTACATTTGTTTCAGTTTTTTAATACTTGCATACATTTATAAAGATGTGGTTGTATAACTTTTCATTGCTTTCTTTTACTATACCTTTCTAAATGTCTTGAATAAATATAAGTTGTAAAGTTTCTAATGTTGCATCATTTGCTGTTATTTTACCTCAATTTAGACAATTAGAAAAAACACAAGCTCAGTAGGCCTAACTACACATTATGTATGAAGAAAGGGTTAGAGAGAGCTTTAGAGGTCAGCTAATAGATTCATAATACATCATCACCAAGCCAATGTCAACTATTTAATGTATGTAAAGAATTTTGTGTTACTAGATTTTTTTTGTATTTGCATTGTTACATAAATCTTTCCCCTTCCTTTAAAAGATACATAAAATACATTGTTTACACAAAAAAATTAAGCTACAAATTCAAGACTTTTTCAAGGCTTTCACACAACTAATATCACTTTTCAAGGTTATTCCACAACATATTATTTGGGATTAGGTGAGTAGAACCTAAGATGTAAATTTCAAAATTATTACAAAAATACAGAATACAAAATCATGTTTAATTAATTAAAGTGTAAGC
>NW_013666627.1:243293-244651 GCF_000517525.1 Limulus polyphemus | reverse complement strand
AGGTCAACCACTCTTTATATTTATCATTCTTCAATCATTGTCTCAAAAATATTCATAGACACTTCACATTTAATGGTCAACAGAATAAGATGGCTACATAATTTGTAACAAGGTTTTCAATATGAAAGCTAGTCAAACAATGATAGGCTGTAGGAGAATGGATATATCCTAGTACCACACTGCCAAAGCTCTTTGGAAATACAAGTGCTATGCAAAAAATGGGTCACCAAGAAGAATCTATGAAATAAATGTGCTTAATGGTTTTCATCATGGGTATTCACTATCACAGATGGTCAACCAACTGTCCAACGTTTTTGGAAACTCTACAATGTTAATAAAAAAACAGTCAGGTTCATTCTACTGAGAATTTTGATATAAATGTTCAGTAACCCATATGAAAAAAATATCTTCAAAATACTTCATTTTAGATATTTTTCTAGTATTAGTTAAATTAACTTAAAGTAGCTTATCCTAAAGCCAGTTAAAATACCCTTCCAATAAAATCTACTGTAATCTTCTAATGTCAAAAATGATAATCAAAACATATGTGTATATAGTAGCTGCCATGATATAAAAGACTGTTTAGTTTAAATATTAGTGATTAATTTATATGTGTGAGTGAATATTTATTATTCTTCATTATAATAAGAGTTAAAAGCAGACGATTGTAGAAGGTTTTATTAACAACTAATTGGTGTAGAGAATATAGAAACTGACCAGTCGACTATGTAATAAAGATATAAATAGCATGAGACAAGCGTGAAGCAGCAGAGAGACAACAATAGACAGGTAATAGCAAAAGAGAATATAGCTGTGTGAAGTTAAGTACCATACTTAATATTGACATAAGCCTAACATTTAATATGTTTGAGTGAAACTAACAGTATAAAAAAGATAAGAAGGATAATTTTATTTGGTCAAAGCACGGATGTAAAGTAACTGAATCAGCCTGGGTACACTTTGACAAAAGGAACAGAGGATCTTCAGAAGAAAGAAGACCAAACGAGTTAAGGTAACTTGCACCACAACTGTGTGAATACTTTGTTGTACATACATTTAACTTGTTCTGAATATATATATATTATTTGAAACCAAGTAAAGTGTGTGCTGTTTATTCATCATTGAATTTATCACTAACTAACCTGCTGTAGAAGAATCCTAAGCCCAACAACAACATTGTATATATTTATATTATTAAGAAATATAAGTAAATGCCATTTATTTCGACAATTGGCAAAAAAAAAGAACTTATATATATATACACCTGGGAAAAAGTTAAGCACCCCCAAATATTTTTCAGGATTGCTTATTGAAAATAAGGTTTAATTTTCATGATGTTGAGCAATGTTCATAATTTC
>NW_013666627.1:240631-242293 GCF_000517525.1 Limulus polyphemus | reverse complement strand
TTTCATAAACACGTTTAGATTGAATGGTAATTTATAATCAGTCACAAGAACGTCGAATCTGAATCACTTGAAAAAAACACGGGGTGCTTAACTTTTTTCCAGGTGTATATATTATATTTTAAAAATCTGACAGTAGCATTCAAGCATCTTAACTGAGCAAAATTCTAACAAGTCACAGACACCTGCTGCAGAAGAATCCTAAGCCCAACAACAACATTGTATATATTTATACTATTAAGAAATATAAGTAAATGCCATTTATTTCGACAATTGGCAAAAAAAAAAAGAACTTATATATATATTATATTTTAAAAATCTGACAGTAGCATTCAAGCATCTTAACTGAGCAAAATTCTTTGAAACAAGAACAGAACTGTATCATAATTAAAACAAATAAATAAATTACTGTTTAACAAATGCCACTACATATAGAATTGATATATTTAAATATTTTCTGTATACAAGAAGGTTTTTAGGATATGGGTAAGATTATATTTCAGGTAACATAACAAGCTTCATCTACCAAGTCAGTGCAAGTCGAATAGAGGTAACCCTAATTTCACTTCCTGCTGAGTTTATGAAACGCTTCTTTTATTTTCCAGATAGAAGCATGGTCAAATTTTGAAACAGAATTCCAGTTGATCTAATGGTTCAAGGAATGACATGTTTACCATGTGATCTGCCAACTTCATCAGTGTATAATTCACTACAGATGTAGCTGGTTTGGTATAACTGTCTCATTTTTATCATTGTGTGGTCTGAAGTTGGAATTGGACTTGATATTAAGAAAATATGGCATGCATCTATCATATTTTAAGCTCTTATGTAGTTTTATTAAATGTATAGAAGTAAACATTTAAAATATCTCTTAATTTTAGTTCAAAACTGGAATAATTATAGAGATCTCATGCTAAATTAGGCCTTAAGTACTTAACCTCTATAGCAGATGTCAATTTAGGTTGTCTCAACCCCCCTAAGGGACAGTTATAGTTCATGGTCAATATCACTTTAGTGTAAAACTAGCTTTATTACTGCCTTATGGGGTGGGGAGAAAACCAACTTCTTAATTTTTGGTATGTGGCTGGACAAGCTATGAAAAACTGTAGTACTGGTGAGGGGAGCATGAGTCTCCAAGAAATTATTTTCAACTTTGGCAGAGACAAGATCAACCTGTTCAAGCTGTGTTTTCTCTCTGTTTTTTTTTTATCTGAGATGCCTTTAATTGACTGTGTTGCAAAGTTTTGTTAGCATTTATATTAGTTTACATTCAATCTAACATTAACTCAATTTTACTTTACTTAGTTCGATTTTGTTTTAATCTTTTTAATTTTGAATTTTCTCTGTCCACCTTTTATATTTTGTTTATCTTAGAATAAAGTGTTTTTTATGCATTTTTGAGTTCTCTCTTTCATTTTATCAGCAAAGTCATTTCATTCCTCTTGCCATTTAAATCCTTGAACCTCTTGTTATTGCAATTAAACTTAAATGTGTGTTTAGACGTCTTCAGTGGTTCGATGACGAGGAACCCACTTTGAGACTAATAATGGCTCTAGACGGTTTGAATGGGTAATGAAGAAAAACTTTAAATAAGTTTAACATAACAGCAAATGTGCAACATTTCGACAAGGTTTTGTCATCATCAGATGATGACAAAACCTTGTT
>NW_013666627.1:227081-240428 GCF_000517525.1 Limulus polyphemus | reverse complement strand
AACAAGGTTTTGTCATCATCTGATGATGACAAAACCTTGTTGAAACGTTGTACATTTGCTGTTATGTTAAACTTGTATTAAAGTTTCTCTTCATCACCCATTCAAGCCGTCTCCAGCCATTATTCTTCAGTGGTTGTTGAAACACTTAACATCTAGTATAAGTGTTATAGTTTGTAGACAATTATTATTCAACAGTCAATTTGGTTGAAGAGTCACTGTTTTAATAACAGAAAATACACAGGTCACTATTAACCCTCAAATAACCAATATGTTTTTATGCCATTCACTATCAGTGGAATCTACATACTGCATAATATTAAGCAATATCATTTCTACCTCTTACAACATTCAGCGTAAAGAAATGATAAAAGCAAAAGAATGAAGTCACTAATTTATTTATGTACACTAAATAAGGGACCTCATCAGTAGTTAGTGAGGTTCACTGCAGTATTGATGGTATTGTCATTTTTTGTGCAACTTGTATGTTGTTAAGAATATGTTGTATGTTGTTTTGGACCCAAAAGCAATTTAGAGCATGAATACAGGGCTGTTCTGAAGGAAACTGATTGGGGTGTGTGTGAAAGTATAAATTTATTGACAAAATTAAATTACTGGGATAAAAATGAAATACATGTAGACTAGAAATAGAAACTAACCAATAAATAATTAAACATGTATGCTACATAAATGTTACACACGTAATACATATGGCATGTTTTACATATAAATATCAGAAATGTTAAATTTTATTTAGTCCTTAACATTCACTTAACCCTCTTGCAACAGTTTTGGTCAATTCAACCGAGCTAATGATCCCAAATTGACCTTTAGTTTCCATACTATAACTTTTAATATGTTTTGTGTATCATCATGAAATTGCACAAGTTTTCACTAAATATTACAAGTCTTTTGTAGACAAAAAAAATCAGAATTTTTAATAAAGTGTTTTTACAAAAACCTTTTCCATGAAAATATGGAGTAAAAGTCTCTGCTGCTCTGAGTGCAAAGTGATTTTTATGTTAAGACTAAAATACTTTTCTTCAATTGAAAATTGTCATATTTCATTTGCTTAATCTTTTAAACCTCCTAAACAAATATAAATTTTATCCGTTATTTTCTCTACCCTAATACTATATTGGGTTGATCCATTTTACCAACCTCATAACCACCATAAAAAATACAAAATAAATCTAAATTATAATTTTTTTTCTTTCTAAAATGACTGCAACTTGGAACAGGAATCTACAGTAGTTTATCCTAAATAACTTACAGCTTGAAACAGTACATAATTGTTTCAATTTACATTTTATTGTTTTATTGCCCTTAGAACTGTGTCGAACTAATAATTCCACAACATAAGTTGTAAATCACTCAGTCAATGTGTAGCTCATGTTACCATATTGAATTACATAATACACAGGCTGATCATGAGCATACCTCACAAAGAATATTTATTATTATTATTATTCTTTATCTTACATAATATAACTTTATCTAACCTACTAACTTTCTAATTTTTACATTTTAGTTACTTTTAAAACAATAATAAGTAAACAATATACATGAAAAACAAGAAATACAGTATTTACCTGGGTCTTCTTTTTTTTGCTGTTGACTGTTGATGAAACTTATACATATTTTTTTAATACTAATGGTACCACTACACTAAATAATTTTTATTTAACCAAATAATCCATTTAAGAACACATAATAACAACATGCAAAGAGCAAAAAATGTTCTATAATTATCATAATTTTTTGGGCTTTCTAACAAGGAGGTAAGTCTTTAAAAATCCAGCTAAGTTTGTTAAAGCAATTCCTCCTGTGAGAACAAGTTTGAAACTAAATCAGTAAATAAGCAATTATCTGTAGAGAAAACAACATAATATAATATGTCATTTGAGAGATTAAAACACTGATTTTCTACAGGTTATAAATAATATAGTATAAAAAATCTCAGACGGAACTACTAGCAATTTGTGAATGAGAGGATGTGACAGGTGAATTTGGCAAGTGGGTCTGATTTTCTAGTTTGACTCCATAAACAAATAAGATTGAAGGCTATAAAAATGATTTTTTGCCCTAGTAATATTTATATTATAGTAAGTAACTTATATTGAATTCTGTACTTATATAGTAAGTAACTTATGTTCAATTTCGTACTTCTAGGAGGGGTGGTAAACAAATTAGAGAAGAGGGAAGACCCATAGAGCAAATGTCACAATTCTCATACTAGAGGAGATTAAGGGTTTTTGAAACAATTCTTTATAAAATTAAGAACTTAAAACTTACATAACTTTAAAATTTGGTTTATCTATGTTTTGATGCCAAGTTTATTCATATATGATGATAATAAAGTAGTTTAATTAAATTTGAATGTAACTCTCTAAAGATGTCATGACATGCACACTTTGACCCAACTGTACAAAAGATTTAAACTTATAAAGATCACATGCAATATAATGTGTATACAGATGTATGTATGTGTTTATAATGTAATGTTAGTACTTGCAGTAAGTCAATACAGTTAAACATAGTATTGCACTATTATAATTCATTTGAAAAATGTACAAGTTGAGCAGCATTTGCCAAGTGTACTACATCTCCCCACTAATTTTAAATCATTAAAATTGGGGGAAGGGTGGGTCTGACCTCCCTATGTAAATAGTTTAGAAAAATATGTTTAAAAAACTGAAGAGGTCCCCATAGGCTTCAAAGGAAACTAAATATGAGCAAAAGATATTGATGGGAAAAAAAAAAAAGGTTACTTCAATGCCTATGTATCAAGTTGAATTTCAGAAGTCTTTCATCACTTAAGTCGTTCAAGTTGCAATAAAGAAAAAAGAAAGACTTACCCAGCCTAACAGAGTACGATCTGTGAAGAATAATGACCAGAGCCAGTTCGTAGCCTGATGTAGAAGAAATGGCCAGATAATGAAGGAAGGGTGTGACATAATTGTGAGGGGTTGTCCACATGCAAGCCCGAACAATCCTCACAAACAGACAACAGAAGTAAGCAGCCAATGAGTGAGTTAAGTGATGAATTTGATAGGAAGACACCTGGAAAGGCCAATACGCTTCTCCAGCCAATGAAGAATATGCAAAATGGATAAGCTGTCAGACCCCTCCATTGAGAATAACAGGAAAGAGGAGGTGATCAGGATCCAAATTGGGTGAAACCACTATCACCCTATGTGACACAGACATTTTAAGAAAAAAAGCAAAATCCAGACAGAAAAGGATATAGGAGCAATGGAATAGAATGAGAGAAGAATGGATGGCATACACATCAGAATGCCAACATCCGAGGAGGAGGAGGAAATAAGTTTTCAAGAACAAATGGTATAAGGTTGAAAGGGAGGTAGGATAAGAATATAGAGAACAACATTAAGGACACAGTCAGGTAGACTAGAAGAATGTAGAGGATTGGGGAGAAAATGTGATGTAATGGATAAACTGAAAAGTAATCAAGAGAGCTTCCTTATAACCAGCAATAGTCAAGATAGACTAATTGTGGTCAAAAAGCCATGTGAAGAACACAGATAGATGGGGAACAGAAGGTAATAAGGATTGATGCTGAGACCAGTGGTGATAAGTACACCACTTATGCTGATAAACTCTTAAAGAGAACTAGGGAACAGAATGATACAGAAAGAAGGCTACACGTTAAAAGAGTTTGGACTGTCCTGCAGGGGACCAGAGTTATCCCATGAATAAAGACAGAATGATGACACAGCTAGATGGTAGAGAAGGGGAGTAAATCAGAGGAAACCATGATTGGACTGGCTAGCAGGATGGCACCAGAAGGACAAGACAAGGAGTGTCCTGAATGAGAGAGATAACTCGAGGGAGGAGACAAATAGGGGGTAGAGCACAAAGGAATAGATTAGCCCATTCCTGACTGAACACATCCACCTCCAGTGCTAATGTCTGCAGAACAA
Organism: Limulus polyphemus; assembly: GCF_000517525.1. NCBI lineage: Eukaryota > Metazoa > Arthropoda > Merostomata > Xiphosura > Limulidae > Limulus > Limulus polyphemus. The sequence continues at coordinate 236,487 of NW_013666627.1, read as the reverse complement.
GAGACTTGAATAGGAGAAGCTTGCCATTATTGTAAGTGGCAAATGCATTGATTGAGAAATGCCCATACAAGTGTAAAGCCATTGAAAAAAACACAATGATTGAGGGACGACTCTAAAAAAGGGATCCTGAGAGACATTCCATTGATCCTGTAGAGTTCACAGTAAAAGACACATGTGAGCCCAATCCAAGGGTATAAGAGGTCCCAAAAGAGCATGAGTCCTCACTAGGTAAAGAACCTCACATATAGGACGAGAGGAAGGGGATAGTGTGGAAACCAAACTTTCCATGGCCTGCAAATGCAGAAGAGAAGGTCGTGTTCTGCTTAGAAGGGAAGTGAAGAGTACATAAAAGGAACCAGATAATGGGTGAGTGTGATGAAGACTTATCCAGATGAGCCAGACTTAACCTAGATGAGCAGCCTTCCAAAGAAGGAAAAGAGTATGGTAAGAGGAGTACTATTGGGATGGAGATAAAAGAAGTCAATTGTAAACATAATGGTAGAATCTGAAGCTCAGGTCATAAATGACAAGACTGAAGACACGCACTACACGACAAAACAAAAACATATGGGACTAACGCTAGGCTGAAAGAGAGAGTTTGGAACTGATAAACTTGACTGTGATGTACAGACCAAAGATAAAGGCTGGATACTGGGGAGATGGGAATGTGAATATAAGCATCAGAGGCATTGACCTTCGTCATCCAAAACTTCCTGAGGAAAAAAGACCATTGGAGGATGACAAAACTCATAATCATACACTAAGGAAGGTCGAGAAACTGGCAAAGATCAGATAGAACAATAATCAATCCCTGATGTAATTGGGAATGACAAACAGCCAGAAGTAAAATCCCAGACAAACTCGTTTTTGACAGCATCCTTGACAAAAAGGTCTGATACCACCTCAGAGATGTTGGTGAAAGACAGGATCCCCTGGAGGAGGGAAAGAAACAAGAAACAGAGGGGAGGGGGAGGAGAGAAAAACAATGGGTAGAACCAATGGATAGAACCTGTAGCCCTTGAAGGTCAGCCATAAAAGGAATCCATATCCCCACAAATAGAGCCAAATGAGTCTCTACTGTTCCTCAATCTAGAAGCTAGTTACTGATGAGACTGTTGGCACTGAAACCTCCAGATAGTGGAAGAAATTGGAATAGGATGGAAGAATAGGCAGTGGAAAGGAGCTTGGAAAAGATGGGTCACAGGGGTAGTCATGGAAAAATGTTGGCATGTAGCTTCAGCCTGTCACTATAAAGATTCAGAGGAAAGGAGTCAGAAAAAGATCCCAAAGATAAGAGGAAAGAGAGGGAAGAAAAATGCCAGGCAATTCAACCCGGAAGGGAAAAGAGAAAAAGGTCATGGGAGAGGTGAGGATTTCACAGAAGAAACAAACAGACTCGGAAACCATGGAAGGGAGCAGTACAATATGTCACATACCACTGAAGAGCCCTGACAGGGCAATGGAGGCAGATAAGATTGGAATGGTCATAAAAGTATGAAAATGAGGTAAGGAAACTACCCTCTCGTGCAGCCAAAGTCTTGGGCATGAAGGAACAATCAGGAAAGATGAGAACATAGGAATGAAGAAAACAAAAATATGACAAACATCAAATGTGAACACATCAGAACAACAACGTATGCACACCAACAACAGCAGGAACAGAAACTACAAAGGAAGGTGACTTAGAGAACACAAAGACAAAAGGTCAATGGAGGATGGGGAAAAACATAGAGGACCACGTACAGGTGCTAATCCAGGAGGGAAGCAGGGTGAAGAGGACAGGAAAAATGGAAGGAATGAAACAATATGGATAATACTGGCAACTAGAAAACACAAGCAAAGTTGGGAAACCGAAAACTGGCAGAAAACACCACCCTATACCCCACAACAGAGGAAACTGAAAAGCCCCATTTAAAAAGCCAGGATAAAAAGGATGGTATGTGAGGAACAATAGGACAGGAATGACTATAACACGTGAAGACAAACCAAAAGTGGTATGTGTACTACATAAATAGGCAAACTGCCATGAAGAAAGGAAGAATAGGACGGAAAACGAAGGAAGCTACATGTAAAAATCTTGCCTTTCAGGCAAGGGACAGGACAATGCCATGCATAAAAATGAAGTGCAAGTAAAGACAGATGATGTATGCTGGAATGTGGCTGACAGAGGAGTGTCAGAGATAAAGGGAGATAACACCAAAACTGGTGTAGCAGTGAAAATAACTTGTGAGCCAGCCAATATGTAACCAGCAGCAGAACACTACATGTAGTGGTCTAAAATATGAAAAGGACACATGGGAGATGAATAGGAGGATATGCATATAGGTACCAACCAAACCAATCCTAACTGAGAGCATCAACTGTTCCCATCATAGGATGAGAAACAGGAGACCAAAATTAAGGAAGTGGTGTACTGAGAAGAGTGGCAAAAACATCAAAATCTGAGACACCCCATAGAAAACATGAAAAACGAATAGATCTAAAGACCACACCACAGAGAGAAGCTTGTCGGGATGGAATAACCAATCCACAACCAGTTTCAGGCCAACAAAATGATGGGACAGCAATGGGCCCAACAGAGAAGCCAGTCAACAAGAGAAACATGAAAGCACAACCTAAGACATTATAAATGACAAAGGAATGCTCTGAGACTCTGACAAAACATACAGGGCCAAAACAAGTCCAAAGGGTAGTGCGCAAAACAGTGAAACTACCCTGTGGAGGATAAACCAAAGAGAGGGTCATAAGTGAGGAAATATCAGGATATGTAAATAATCATTCACAAAATTCCTCTTTGTCATTGATAAACTAAAAGACCACCTAAAGGTGAAAAAGACTCAAAGATAAAATGGGGCAGATTGAAAATTAGAATGAGGGAAGACAAACCTAGTACAGTCTCTGGTTTGGGATGAGGACAACAAACAGCCTGCAGAAAGATGATGAACAGCAGCAATGGCCTGTAGAGACAGAAAATATTGTACTGACTTTGACAGATGCAGACTGGTGGCAGGATCACAAGTCATGGGGAAGGAAAAGGGTACCAGGGACAAAAAGGGTGGAGAAAGAAATTGTAGGACAAATCCCTCTGAGAAAAGCTGAAGAATCCATGGAACTGTAGTGAAAGATTAGAAAAGGGTAACAATATAATACAGACAAGCTCCCACTGGACCAGAACCCTCTGGTTAGTCACATTGAACAAAACAATAAGATGAGAAACCCCTGGAAGGAGAACAGGGATGGGTAGATAAGGGCCAGGATGGGAAAGAAATGGGGCATGTTGTGGCTCTAAGTGCAACAAACATGCAACCAAAGAAGAAAGGGTTGAGTGTTGATGTACAGATAACACACGAGATTCCAAAGTCTCAGATATATGATTGAAAACAAATAAATGGTGGAAGGTTGACGCATGAGATGATTTGCATGAGAGATACATTGGAGTCAGTCAATTCTAATGGAGAGGAGATAGAAATTTTTGCATATAGAGGGCAGCACTGAACAAGAATAGGTATTTATATGAGCAGAGATAATGTACCATATTGGAATGATGGCTTTAATGTAATCTCATTCAAACAATTTTTCCCATGATTGTACTTAAATTACTCGGATCACGAAGGAGTCTGACTGAATCATGCAAAATATTAGTGTGTATGAGACACATAAATCAATTTGTTGATTCCACAAAGTATCATGTGCAGGAAGCTTATGCATGAGATTTAGAGGTAGCTAAATGTCAGTATGATAAAAATAAAACCTCAGTCTTATTGTCAGATATTAATTTTTAGGTGAAGGTTTCCAAAAATGGATAGACAAGAAATCTAACACCCGTCAACTTTTGCATTAAGACGACTTTCATACACAAACGTAGCAAAATATTTGAAAGTTATAATAGAAGAGAAAGAATTTAATGCTACTGAACAAGTGCATAGTAGTAGTAGTAGTAGTAGTATTAAGGATACATTCTTATCTAGTGAACCAGCTAAAGACTGCTCAAATCAGGTTCAGTTGGGTGATGTTGCTTTTGGGATATTAAGTAATAATGCTATACAGATTAATACAGAAAATGAATTTTGTGAAGAAACTATGTATGACACATCAACAAATTCTGAGTCTGATGGCCTTTCAAAAAATGAAGAAAGTACACTAGTTGACAGTTTGAGAGAATGGGCATTGGAATTTAACATTTCTTTGGTAGCACTATCCTGTTCACTTATCAGGTTGAAAGCACATCATCCAACATTGTTCAAAGATGCCAGAAGTCTGCTAAAGACAAAAAAGAATATTAAATATTCAACAAAAACTGGTGGTTGTTACTACCATTTTGGAATTCTCTCTGCACTTCAGGATATATTAGTATCTCTAAAGGATGGCATGTACAAGCAAAAGACAGTGGACCACCAGTGGCTATTAATCAAAACAACAGCAAATAACAAATTACTACTATATGGATAATATTTACCAAATTCATTAAACATATCATTTCTTTGTGTTTTATTCATGATCAATAATTCTATAATGTGTTATTTGAATTTTGAACGTTATATTTTTCCATATAATAACTATGGTTGCATAATTTTTACATTTATTATTTCAAATAATTGTTCCATCTTAAATATTTTTAAAAACCAGATTGTATAACGTACTTATATTATTATACAAAGATCAAGGTTCTGATTCTACAATCTATGAAAAAAATTTAAATCTTTCTGTGACAAGTTTGTACTTATTATAGTACTAAATGGTAGATATTGTGAAGATTGTTACGTAGACAACTACCTTTAAGGAGTGTTCCACAGGTAAATGAATTTGTATTATTAATTACATAGTAGCCTGATGAATGCTTTGGAAAGAGGGCCACAAGCTCACAATTAAAAAAAAATGTTAAAAGATTTTAGTATTACTGAATTTCCATAGTTAGAGAATTGAGATTTGTGAAAATGCAGTAGCTGACCTACTTTTGGATAATTGTGAAGATATCACAGTTAATAGTCTTGCTTCTCATTTTCTGCCTACTAGATAAGGTTCTCTGTTTTGTATAAAAACTAGAAAGTAGGGAAAGGAAAGCAGCTTAGTTCCAGAATAGTCATGAACTATCATCACAACAACAAAAAACAGCTTAGTTCTAGTCAAGTATGAGATCTGATGTAACCTAAGTAGAGAAGGATGTCCACAGGTGTTAGTGATACATTGTATACAAGCGATAGACATTTGTGAGTATATGTAACCCTGTGGAAATCTCACTTAATAAAATCAATAGTTTTGATCAAGTTTTCTGATCAATCAAAATTCATCCAGTCTTAGACTTTCAATCCCAACTCTATCTGGTAATATCGTTTTTGAACTAGCCAGTTCTAGATCATTATGTTTGTGTTGCTAGAGAATCCTTAAGTTCTATTAACATCATGGAGAGTGAGTATGCAGAGAGCTACCTGTTTGAGAACTTTGAGGATCTGCTTGGATGTACAATGGTGCCTATGGCTTTTGTGTCTAGCTTAGCTTTCACTTTGGCAGAACTCATGGCTGAAAACACTTTGCTGGACAACATGATGGACATAAGAGGTTTGACTAAGGTCACCACCTGGCTCTGTTTGAAGTCCCTGGAATCACCAGTGAAACCACCCACCATGAAAAGGAATGTCCACTGAGCTGTAAACATAGGCTAAATCAAGCCAGCTTAAGAACTACCTTACTGCAGCTCAACCAGTAAGACCATCATCTAGAAGTAAGCCCAAGAACCAATTTGCAAGTGAGAACACAGCAAAGAGAAGCCAAAGAGGCATCTTCTATGTCTATACCCCTGAACTGATAATCACATTTCCCATCCACAAACGACTCTCCAGAGCACAAGATATTTAGGAAAAAATTGATATACAAATGCTGGGAAAGTGTATACCTAATCAGCTATCAGAAGGAAACTGTCCACAGTTTGGCCCTCTGCCACCATAACAGCAAAGCAAGTACTGCTGTAAATAGGACTGCAACAAGATGAGGAACCTACCACAGAAAAAAAACAAAACTTCCCTCCACAAACCCCCAACCAAAATATTGAAAGAAATCTTGTTGCAGCAGATACAGATATTAAAGCACCACTGTCAGAAGCAGATAGTCAAAAGGTGGATGGAGAGGCCTGGGCACTCTATAACACTAAGTAAGATTATGTGTTGAAACTTAAAAAAAAGCTCCATCACACTAGTAGGGAGAAGAGAATTGGCTCTGAGATGAGCTGGCAAAAACTCAAAAGGCACTTGTGATGGCCTGAGAGATCCTTCATCTGAACATCAGGGTTTCATTTCATGTACTTTGTTGTTAAAAGGTTTTTCATTTTGTGTTATCACTGTTAAAGTGATTTGGGTTTTACTTGTATATGATCTTTGTTCAAAGGTTTTACTTCAATGTGTTTGGATTCTACTGTATCTGTAGTAAAGGGTTCTTATTTATATGCATCACGTTCTGGTTTTTTGTTAAAGGGTATATTATGCTACTAGCATAAAAGCCAGTAAAAATGATGGGAAATCACTGGAAATCAAAACTATTCCATATAAAACTGACAAAAAAAATATATAAAATTTCCTTTCTCAGAAACATATTACCTATTGCTCCTGAATCCACTACATATTGGTGCTTTTGGATAAAAGATTAAAACATACGATGACCATATGATTGCATACACACCTGTTCTTTTTCTGAAGAAAAGTCATCTTCTTCTCTACAGATAATTGGTATCTTCAGTCTGTTTTAACAAAAGATTTTTCATAATAATTCTCAAGCATAAATTTGTGCTAATTTTTTACTTATTTTTCACAGGAGACTTCCCGGCTTTCCTATTCAGATCCTACCTAGCTTGACGTCAGAATGATGTGAATCATGTGGTGTCATGTATATAATGGCATGCCTGATCTGGTCCTGGAAACTCCCTCCTTGACAGGCTTTTATAAAGCAGAAAAGTGTTGAAATTTAGGAGCTATTTAAGCCTATTCTAGCAATCAAAAGAGGAAGTATTATAAGGGAAAAAGTGAAATTGGACTTGTGTAACTCACAAAATTCGAAGAAATTGAAAGTGACTGACTGCCACTTGGCTTTTATATATATATATATATATATATATATTGATGTTTTTGATCTTCTGTACTTATTCTGTTTTTGTAAAGTTGCTTTTCCTGTGTTGTTAACCTTATAGTTACGGGGCTGAAACCATTTGGCTACTTCTCATATGGAGAATGATACACAGTTCAACAATACTTACAATAACTCTGAACTTTCTAAACATACCTTCACAACAATTGGTAAGATTTTGTTAAAGATTACAAATATTTTGTACAAAGAAGAATTAGATTATTTTCATTAAGTATTTTAACTAAAGATTTGATATTTTTGTATTGTACTTATATGCACTCAGACTCTGAATATTTCATGTATTTTCATCAACATATAGTACAATGAAATGTATAAAATTTTAATTTTTTGTTGAATAATCTTAAAAACATTTTTTTGGTTATATTCTTAATTGTAAGTTTTTACTTTTTCACATATAATTTATTTTTGTTTCCTGTCCTTTAGCATTATTACTTATTGCAACACATGTCAATCAGTATTCTCGGGCAAAATTAGGGTATCATCAGCAGAGACACTTTAGCCTTCATGAGAGTGTTGGCACTTTCGCCTACTACACAAAGCCTGATGAACCAAGGCAGTTTGACTTATATTTGAAAAAAAATTATTAAACCTTTCTAATACGCACTTTAAAATATAAATAATGCATAATTAACTAAAATATAAAACTAAAACCTGAATGCAATTTAATTGTCTATCTAACTAACATATTTATAGGTGAGAAACAATGCTAAAGTGCTTGCATGGATACAAGCAGCAACAGTGCTAAGAGCATTTGGCAAGTTCTCTATGAAATTCTTCACATCAATTTTAAAATAACTATTGGGGAATCATATTTTAAATTGTGGTGATTCTATTGGTTATAAACATCTAGCTCAACTAAATATAATTGACTGAAAAATTTAAACTCTGTATGTAGAAATTGGGCATGGCATCTGTCAACAGTTCCAAGAAATTTCTTTTTTTTTCTCCAAACATGTTCTAATGAGCTTGAACGAAGAATGTGTAAAGAGAGCAATTAACCTAGATTCTACATATACATGGCAGGTTAGTATACATCAAGAAGTATTCAAGTTACAAAGTCCAGAAGAATAGATTTTGTGAATTTGTGCATCAAACTGAAGCTTAAGAATTTTTATTTAAGGTTTCTTTTGAAATAAAGGAATTAAAAGTTAGATACTATAAAACTTTGAACTATAAATGTAAATTTTAATACTACTTTCATAGTATAAGTTGATCGTAAGATTGCTTAACTGAATTTTGAACATAACAAAGTAAAATCTTGTGACATGCGTAGAACAGGAGTGCCTGTAATCATAGAGTTAATATGTATTGTATGACAAGTGTTTCTGCAGGAATAAGAGCAATGTGCAAGTTTAACTTTGATAGTTTAAGTTTGAAAGTTAGTGATAGCCTGGTCAGGTTGCATATCACACTTCCCTACTCCACTTTATCTGCTAGATAAAGCTCTCTCTCTCTTTCCAGTGAACCACAGAATCAGATGTTCAAATGTTTAACTGGAATTTGGTTGTTTTGTAAAAATAAAGATTGTGATTGTTTACAACTCTGTGTCTAGTCTTTTTCTTTTCATTAAAACACAGTCAAAAAGAGAGAAAATCTAGGCACTGCTCTGTAATAGAGTATGTAATGAATCTTCCTGTTTTTGCCATTAAATCTGTGAATAACATGGTATTTAGTTAATCTGGCCATCTCACATATTTGGCTATAGTACTATTTATTTTCTCTTAGCTTAAGTAGTTAGTTGTATACATTTGTTCTAAGTTAGTGAATTATTAACTCCTATTATATTTTACCTCATTTCTGATGAAATTGTTGAAAGCTGATTTGTATATCTTGACTTTCGGACAGAATACTGAAAATATAAATAAAGTCATGAGTTAATAAAAAAATATGAATTTGTAACTCATTAATAAACAAAAACACAAACTTAGTACTTCAAGATTAAGAGTGATAATACAACATGACTAGGTTACAATCGGAGCTTGATCAACATTTGAAGAAACATTGGAATTACTCAAAAAATCAATATAAGAGCTGGCTTTAACCCTATCATCCTGGGTACTCTTTACTGCAAATGACACAAGGTTTTTGTGTCTTACATTCAAAATTTTATTAAACTACGTTTTGTTTATGTTATACCAATTAGAATAGCATGAAATCATAGCTAATAATCCATATTTTAATAGAATACAAGTTTTAAGTTCTTAATTCTAAAAGGAAATATATAGAAAAAACTGAATTTCCACTAGTGTAACCCACATGACACATTTTGTCTTAG